>NC_074671.1:3947369-4087369 GCF_029448725.1 Salvelinus fontinalis
ACCACTACCACTACCACTACCTCTACCTCTACCACTACCTCTACCACTACCACTACCACTACCACTACCTCCACCTACCTCTACCTCTACCACTACCTCTACCACTACCACTACCACTACCACTACCACTACCACTACCACTACCACTACCTCTACCACTACCACTACCACTACCTCTACCAATTCCACTACCACTACCACTACCACTACTTCTACCACTACCACTACCACTACCACTACCACTACCACCACCACTACCACTACCACTACCACTACCACTACCACTACCACTACCACTACTTCTACCACTACCACTACCACTACCTCTACCAATTCCACTACCACTACCACTACCACTACCTCTACCTCTACCACTACCACTACCACTACCACTACCACTACCTCTACCTCTACCACTACCACTACCTCTACCACTACCACTACCACTACTTCTACCACTACCACTACCTACCTCTACCACTACCACTACCACTACCTCTACCTCTACCACTACCACTACCTCTACCACTACCACTACCACTACTTCTACCACTACCACTACCTACCTCTACCACTACCACTACCACTACCACTACCACTACCACTACCTACCTCTACCTCTACCTCTACCTCTACCTCTACCACTACCACTACCACTACCACTACCACTACCACTACCACTACCACTACCACTACCACTACCACTACCACTACCACTACCTCTACCTCTACTTCTACCTACAACTAGCTGCTTTATTGAGGAAATATTTTACTTTTTATGTCTCTGATAAGTGGTTGTTTATCTGCTATAGTTGAATTAACTAACTGGATAAGAGTTTCTGCTAATTTAACAACATGTTAGTGTAAATGCAAACCTACTTGCGAACGTCATCAACACACAAGCTACGACCAAAACTATTTTACGTGGTGTCAGCCTAGCTAACATAATCCAGGTGTCACGAGGAAGATCTAGAATCGACCACTCTGTTTATCTCCATGGCACCCTGTGGAGGCCCGGTGTCTGTCAGCAACACAGGCTACGACCCTCTGTGTCCCTAATGACACCCTATTCCATACATAGGGCTCTGGTCAGGAGTAGTGTACTATATAGGGAATAGAGTGCCATAGGACTCTGGTCTAAAGTAGTGTACTATATAGGGAATAGGGTTCCATAAGACTCTGGTCTAAAGTAGTGCACTATATAGGGAATAGAGTGCCATTTGGGTGTCGCTGTAGACGCTGTGTAACTTTCCCGTGGAACAGACGTTAGAGCTGTGTGGGGGTAGATCCCCCCTGCTGGGGAACAGTATGGTGGGCCGGTAGTGTCGTCCCGTCAGGGTGGGGGGCCGGTAGTGTCGTCCCGTCAGGGTGGGGGGCCGGTAGTGTCAGAGCTGTGTGGGGGTAGATCCCCCCTGCTGGGGAACAGTATGGTGGGCCGGTAGTGTCGTCCCGTCCGTGTGCGGGGCCGGTAGTGTCGTCCCGTCAGGGTGGGGGGCCGGTAGTGTCGTCCCGTCAGGGTGGGGGGCCGGTAGTGTTAGAGCTGTGTGGGGGTAGATCCCCCCTGCTGGGGAACAGTATGGTGGGCCGGTAGTGTTAGAGCTGTGTGGGAGTAGATCCCCCCTGCTGGCGAACAGTCAGACATGCTTTAGCTTCTGTTCCCTCCGTCTGTTAGTGTCCATCCACGCCCTGTTTATTGACTCTATCCCCGTCCAAGTCACGTTGCTCCTCAGTCATGTGTGTTCACTGGCCCCAGACCAATGTGATTCTCTGTTCTGTGTTTGTTTACCGTGTACACGGCCACCCACCAACTGTCTGTCTGTCCGTCTGTCTGGCTGCACGGTAGGTTATGAGGAAAAAAAAGATCTGGAGCTTGTTTATAAACTTTGTTTTCAAAGTCAGAAGCTTCTGGAAGAATGGACACAGAGGATGAGGACACAAGGTACAGATGGAGAGATTGGTAGGGACAGGACCGTCTCCAAACATAACAGATTGGTAGGGACAGGACAGCCACCAAACATGACAGATTGGTAGGGACAGGACAGCCACCAAACATGACAGATTGGTAGGGACAGGACAGTCTCCAAACATAACAGATTGGTAGGGACAGGACAGTCTCCAAACATAACAGATTGGTAGGGACAGGACAGTCTCCAAACATAACAGATTGGTAGGGACAGGACAGCCTCCAAACATGACAGATTGGTAGGGACAGTCTCCAAACATGACAGATTGGTAGGGACAGGACAGCCTCCAAACATGACAGATTGGTAGGGACAGTCTCCAAACATAACAGATTGGTAGGGACAGGACAGTCTCCAAACATAACAGATTGGTAGGGACAGGACAGTCTCCAAACATAACAGATTGGTAGGGACAGGACAGCCACCAAACATAACAGATTGGTAGGGACAGGACAGTCTCCAAACATAACAGATTGGTAGGGACAGGACAGTCTCCAAACATAACAGATTGGTACGGGCAGGACAGTCTCCAAACATAACAGATTGGTAGGGACAGGACAGCCTCCAAACATGACAGATTGGTAGGGACAGTCTCCAAACATGACAGATTGGTAGGGACAGGACAGCCTCCAAACATGACAGATTGGTAGGGACAGTCTCCAAACATAACAGATTGGTAGGGACAGGACAGTCTCCAAACATAACAGATTGGTAGGGACAGGACAGTCTCCAAACATAACAGATTTGTAGGGACAGGACAGCCACCAAACATAACAGATTGGTAGGGACAGGACAGCCACCAAACATGACAGATTGGTAGGGACAGGACAGCCACCAAACATGACAGATTGGTAGGGACAGGACAGTCTCCAAACATAACAGATTGGTAGGGACAGGACAGTCTCCAAACATAACAGATTGGTAGGGACAGGACAGTCTCCAAACATAACAGATTGGTAGGGACAGGACAGCCTCCAAACATGACAGATTGGTAGGGACAGTCTCCAAACATGACAGATTGGTAGGGACAGGACAGCCTCCAAACATGACAGATTGGTAGGGACAGTCTCCAAACATAACAGATTGGTAAGGACAGGACAGTCTCCAAACATAACAGATTGGTAGGGACAGGACAGTCTCCAAACATAACAGATTGGTAGGGACAGGACAGCCACCAAACATAACAGATTGGTAGGGACAGGACAGTCTCCAAACATAACAGATTGGTAGGGACAGGACAGTCTCCAAACATAACAGATTGGTAGGGACAGGACAGTCTCCAAACATAACAGATTGGTAGGGACAGGACAGTCTCCAAACATAACAGATTGGTAGGGACAGGACAGTCTCCAAACATGACAGATTGGTAGGGACAGGACAGTCTCCAAATATGACAGATGGGTAGGGACAGTCTCCAAACATGACAGATTGGTAGGGACAGGACAGCCTCCAAACATGACAGATGGGTAGGGACAGTCTCCAAATATGACAGATTGGTAGGGACAGTCTAGAGAGGGTCTTCCTGAGACTCTGCAAAGTTTAGTTCAGAGATTTGTAAAGCTTTTTCCAAAGTAAAAATTCAAAAGAACTTCTGGAAGAACGGCTTGGGGATTCAATCCAGAAACCTTTCAGCTACTGGCTCCTACCCTGCCAGGCTACCTGCCACCCGTGAATATTCTAATAATTCATTAATTACAACATTGGTAACATAGGAATAGCACTAAGTGGTGCAGGTCAGCAGCACGCTGAGATGAAAGACGGCTGACATACCTAAACTCATTTACTAAGGTGTTCAATCAAAGCTACATTTAGCACCCATCGGCATCATCTATGGGTGAACGCGAGTGTCCTGTACTGTGTGGGAATGCTGCTCAGTCACTAGTCTCTGAGGGCTTCCTGACTGTCCCTTTCTAACCCTGACCCTGTCTAGTTTCCACGTGGGTAGTGACTAGAGGAAGTCCAGGCCCGGGCCAGTGTCCATGACATGGCGAATATTCCATTCACCCAGACCATAGCAGAGCGGCCTGCAGTGTAGCCACTCTGGCCCTGGCACTCTGGATGCCACGCAGACCATAGGAGACCAGAGCAGAGTCTTCTCTTCTCCCAGTCCCAGTCCCAGGTAGTGTCCTCCCTCCAGTCCCAGGTAATGTCCTCCCTCCATTCCCAGGTAATGTCCTCCCTCCATTCCCAGGTAATGTCCTCCCTCCATTCCCAGGTAATGTCCTCCCTCCATTCCCAGTGAGTGTCCTACCTCCAGTCCCAGGTAATGTCCTCCCTCCAGTCCCAGGTAATGTCCTCCCTCCATTCCCAGTGAGTGTCCTCCCTCCATTCCCAGGTAATGTCCTCCCTCCAGTCCCAGGTAATGTCCTCCCTCCATTCCCAGGTAGTGTCCTCCCTCCAGTCCCAGGTAGTGTCCTCCCTCCAGTCCCAGGTAATGTCCTCCCTCCAGTCCCAGGTAGTGTCCTCCCTCCAGTCCCAGTGAGTGTCCTCCCTCCAGTCCCAGTGAGTGTCCTCCCTCCAGTCCCAGGTAGTGTCCTCCCTCCAGTCCCAGTGAGTGTCCTCCCTCCAGTCCCAGTGAGTGTCCTCCCTCCAGTCCCAGTGAGTGTCCTCCCTCCAGTCCCAGGTAATGTCCTCCCTCCATTCCCAGTGAGTGTCCTCCCTCCAGTCCCAGGTAATGTCCTCCCTCCAGTCCCAGGTAGTGTTCTCCCTCCAGTCCCAGGTAGTGTCCTCCCTCCAGTCCCAGTGAGTGTCCTCCCTCCAGTCCCAGTGAGTGTCCTCCCTCCAGTCCCAGGTAATGTCCTCCCTACAGTCCCAGTGAGTGTCCTCCCTCCAGTCCCAGTGAGTGTCCTCCCTCCAGTCCCAGTGAGTGTCCTCCCTACAGTCCCAGTGAGTGTCCTCCCTCCAGTCCCAGTGAGTGTCCTCCCTCCAGTCCCAGGTAGTGTCCTCCCTCCAGTCCCAGGTAGTGTCCTCCCTCCAGTCCCAGTGAGTGTCCTCCCTCCAGTCCCAGGTAGTGTCCTCCCTCCAGTCCCAGTGAGTGTCCTCCCTCCAGTCCCAGTGAGTGTGGTGGAGTGGTGGAGTGGTGGAGTGGTGGAGTGGTGGTGGAGTGGTGGTGGAGTGGGGGAGTGGTGGTGGAGTGGTGGAGTAGTGGAGTGGTGGTGGAGTGGTGGAGTGGGGGAGTAGTGGAGTGGTGGAGTGGGGGAGTAGTGGAGTGGTGGAGTGGTGGAGTGGTGGTGGAGTGGTGGAGTGGGGGAGTAGTGGAGTGGTGGAGTTGTGGAGTGGGGGAGTAGTGGAGTGGTGGAGTGGTGGAGTTGTGGAGTGGTGGGGGAGTAGTGGAGTGGTGGAGTGGTGGTGGAGTGGTGGAGTGGTGGAGTGGTGGTGGAGTGGTGGAGTTGTGGAGTGGTGGAGTGGTGGGGGAGCAGTGGAGTGGTGGAATGGTGGTGGAGTGGTGGAGTGGTGGAGTGGTGGAGTGGTGGTGGAGTGGTGGAGTAGTGGAGTGGTGGAGTGGTGGAGTGGTGGTGGAGTGGTGGAGTGGTGGAGTGGTGGTGGAGTGGTGGAGTGGTGGAGTGGTGGAGTGGTGGTGGAGTGGTTGAGTGGTGGAGTAGTGGAGTGGTGGAGCGGTGGTGGAGTGGTGGAGTCGTGGAGTGGTGGAGTGGTGGTGGAGTGGTGGAGTGGTGGAGTGGTGGTGGAGTGGTGGAGTGGTGGAGCGTTGGTGGAGTGGTGGTGGATTGGTGGAGTGGTGGAGTGATGGAGTGGTGGAGTGGTGGAGTGGTGGTGGAGTGGGGGAGTGGTGGAGTGGTGGAGTGGTGGAGTGGTGGTGGAGTGGTGGAGCGGTGGTGGAGTGGTGGAGTGGTGGAGTGGTGGAGTGGTGGAGTGGTGGAGCGGTGGTGGAGTGGTGGAGTGGTGGAGTGGTGGTGGAGTGGAGTGGTGGAGTGGTGGAGTGGTGGAGTGCTGGAGTGGTGGTGGAGTGGTGGAGTGGTGGAGTGGTGGAGTGGTGGAGCGGTGGTGGAGTGGTGGAGTGGTGGTGGAGTGGTGGAGTGGTGGAGCGGTGGAGCGGTGGTGTAGTGGTGGAGTGGTGGAGTGGTGGAGTGGTGGAGCGGTGGTGGAGCGGTGGTGGAGTGGTGGAGTTATGGTGGAGTGGTGGAGTGGTGGAGCGGTGGAGCGGTGGTGGAGTGGTGGAGTGGTGGCGGAGTGGTGGAGTGGTGGAGCGGTGGTGGAGTGGTGGAGTGGTGGTGGAGTGGTGGAGCGGTGGTGGAGTGGTGGAGTGGTGGAGTGGTGGAGCGGTGGAGCGGTGGAGGAGTGGTGGAGTGGTGGAGTGGTGGTGGAGTGGTGGAGTGGTGGAGCGGTGGTGGAGCAGTGGTGTAGTGGTGGAGTGGTGGAGTGGTGGAGTGGGGGAGCGGTGGTGGAGGGGTGGTGGAGTGGGGGAATGGTGGAGTGGTGGAGTGGGGGAGCGTTGGTGAAGTGGTGGTGGAGTGGTGGAGTGGTGGAGTGGTGGTGGAGTGGTGGAGTGGTGGAGTGGTGGAGCGGTGGTGGAGTGGTGGAGTGGTGGAGTGGTGGAGTGGTGGAGTGGTGGAGCGGTGGTGGAGTGGTGGAGTGGTGGAGTGGTGGAGTGGTGGTGGAGTGGTGGAGTGGTGGTGGTGTTTGTGTATATTTTGACCCGGCTCGCGTGACCCTGTTGCCCTCCTTCACCCGGCGACAAACTAGTAGCTGTCCCAGAGCAGTTCCAGTCGTCCTCTGTGGACCGCGGCACCCTAAGACAAAGCTGCGGTCATTTAGCTGTCTCACTCTAATCCCTAAACATTACACCCTCTGGCTAGAGATTTAAAAGACACACCACAACACACTGTTTCATCCTCCCTGAGGCCTCTAGTGCGTGTCTGTGGAGAGGAGAGGACTGCCACTGCTGTAGATGCTGGAACCATGCTGGTCTGGTCTCTCTCTGTCTTGTGGTATTTCTCGTTTACTTCAATGCTCCCTGCCTCGACATTTACCATCTGGGTGAAGTGTAAATTGCCCTGCTATGTTTTGTTAATGTCAGATTTAACGATGACGACAGTAACTGCGATGAAACCATTTACCGTTTTCCTCCACCATGCGAGGCTATTCCTGTATGTATTGTCCCCCATTCCTTTCTGTGCTCTCTGCTTCGTCCAGCTCTCCAGGGCTCCAGAGCTGTCTGGTATTTTTAACCCGGGAGCTGTGTTGGAGACAGAACGGGCTGAGGACGGATCCTCTCACGATGTCCTCTGCTTTTTCCAAAAACAGAGTGGGAGTGCTAAAGGCAACTAGGAGAGAGAGAGAGACTTCCAGGAAGGAGAGCTACATGGAGCTGAACAAAGAGGAGAAAGGAAAGATGGCTGCCAGATAGACTAAACTCTGATAGATCATCGCCCAGTGGAAACCAACCAACACATATGGTCAGAGACTCAGATTGACTGACGGACAGTGCAGATGGATAGGCTACAGTTGACATTTTCACTGCTTCTGCTTTTTCACCTTTTGCTTAGTTTGTCAGAACTATTATAAACTACTGTAAACTACTGTAAACTACTGTAAACTGCTGTAAACTACTGTAAACTACCATAAACTGCTGTAAACTACTGTAAACTACCATAAACTGATGTAAACTACTGTAAACTACCATAAACTGCTGTAAACTAATGTAAACTACCATAAACTGCTGTAAACTAATGTAAACTACCATGAACTGCTGTAAACTGCTGTGTGGGATTTTAAAAGCAGAAGCTAAAGACTATTTTTATCTTAGTTCTTTGACCGACGGTTTAGACAGAACTTCCCTTCAAATGGTGTCATGGCTGAAAGAGGGGTGTCTTGCCAAGCAGTCGACTAAGACTGGGTCCTGCCTCACACTGGGAGATGAAGGAGTGGGGTCACAGGGTGGAGACGAAGGAGTGGGGTCACAGGGTGGAGACGAAGGAGTGGGGTCACAGGGTGGAGAAGAAGGAGTGGAGATGAAGGAATAGGGGCACAGGGTGGAGACGAAGGAGTGGAGTCACATGGTGGAGACGAAGGAGTGGAGATGAAGGAGTGGGGTTACCGGGTGGAGATGGAGGAGTGGGGTTACAGGGTGGAGATGAAGGAGTGGGGTCACAGGGTGGACACGAAGGAGTGGGGTTACAGGGTGGAGATGAAGGAGTGGCGTTACAGGGTGGAGATGAAGGAGTGGGATCACAGGGTGGACACGAAGGAGTGGGGTCACAGGGTGGAGATGAAGGAGTGGCGTTACAGGGTGGAGATGAAGGAGTGGGGTCACATGGTGGAGACGAAGGAGTGGGGTCACAGGGTGGAGACGAAGGAGTGGGGTCACAGGGTGGAGACGAAGGAGTGGGGTTACAGGGTGGAGATGAAGGAGTGGGGTTACAGGGTGGAGATGAAGGAGTGGGGTTACAGGGTGGAGATGAAGGAGTGGGGTTACAGGGTGGAGACGAAGGAGTGGGGTTACAGGGTGGAGATGAAGGAGTAGGGTTACAGGTTGGAGATGAAGGAGTGGGGTCACAGGGTGGAGATGAAGGAGTGGGGTCACAGGGTGGAGATGAAGGAGTGGGGTCACAGGGTGGAGATGAAGGAGTGGGGTCACAGGGTGGAGACGAAGGAGTGGGGTCACAGGGTGGAGATGAAGGAGTGGGGTCACAGGGTGGAGACGAAGGAGTGGGGTCACAGGGTGGAGATGAAGGAGTGGCGTTACAGGGTGGAGATGAAGGAGTGGGGTCACAGGGTGGAGATGAAGGAGTGGGGTCACAGGGTGGAGATGAAGGAGTAGGGTCACAGGGTGGAGAAGAAGGAGTGGAGATGAAGGAGTGAGAACACAGGGTAGAGATGATGGAGTTGGGATGAAGGAGTGGAGATGAAGGAGTGAGAACACAGGGTGGAGATGATGGAGTTGGGATGAAGGAGTGGAGATGAAGAAGTGAGAACACAGGGTGGAGATGATGGAGTAGGGTCACAGGGTGGAGAAGAAGGAGTGGAGATGAAGGAGTGAGAACACAGGGTGGAGATGATGGAGTTGGGATGAAGGAGTGGAGATGAAGGAGTGAGAACACAGGGTGGAGATGATGGAGTTGGGATGAAGGAGTGGAGATGAAGAAGTGGGGTCACAGGGTGGAGACGAAGGAGTGGGGTCAAAGGGTGGAGATGAAGGAGTGGAGATGAAGGAGTGGGGTCACAGGGTGGAGATGACGGAGTTGGGATGAAGGAGTGAGAACACAGGGTGGAGATGATGGAGTGGGGATGAAGGAGTGAGAACACAGGGTGGAGATGATGGAGTGGGGATGAAGGAGTGGAGATGAAGGAGTGGGGACACAGGGTGGAGATGATGGAGTGGGGATGAAGGAGTGGAGATGATGGAGTGGGGATGAAGGAGTGGAGATGAAGGAGTGGAGACACACAGGGATTCCTGGCTGTAGCTGATTGTCCTTGTGCTTTATCAGAAAACAGAATGTTTGTCATTCCATGAGTCAATACTGTGTTCAAAAGGAATGTCGTCCCCAACACTACGACTATCCACTATGGGCCCTGGTCAAAAGATGTGGACTATAAGGAAATAGGTTGCCATTTTGGACGTAGCTCCAACTCCAGTCTCTGCTCCAGTCCGGGGTAGCCCCAACTCCAGTCCCTGCTCCAGTCCGGAGTAGCCCCAACTCCAGTCCCTGCTCCAGTCCGGAGTAGCCCCAACTCCAGTCCCTGCTCCAGTCCGGAGTAGCCCCAACTCCAGTCCCTGCTCCAGTCCGGGGTAGCCCCAACTCCAGTCCCTGCTTCAGTCCGGGGTAGCCGCAACTCCAGTCCCTGCTCCAGTCCGGAGTAGCCCCAACTCCAGTCCCTGCTCCAGTCCGGGGTAGCCCCAACTCCAGTCCCTGCTCCAGTCCGGGGTAGCGTCAACTCCAGTCCCTGCTTCAGTCCGGGGTAGCCGCAACTCCAGTCCCTGCTCCAGTCCGGGGTAGCCCCAACTCCAGTCCCTGCTCCAGTCCGGGGTAGCCCCAACTCCAGTCCCTGCTTCAGTCCGGGGTAGCCGCAACTCCAGTCCCTGCTCCAGTCCGGAGTAGCCCCAACTCCAGTCCCTGCTCCAGTCCGGGGTAGCCGCAACTCCAGTCCCTGCTCCAGTCCGGAGTAGCCCCAACTCCAGTCCCTGCTTCAGTCCGGGGTAGCCCCAACTCCAGTCCCTGCTCCAGTCCGGAGTAGCCCCAACTCCAGTCCCTGCTCCAGTCCGGAGTAGCCCCAACTCCAGTCCCTGCTCCAGTCCGGGGTAGCCCCAACTCCAGTCCCTGCTCCAGTCCGGGGTAGCCCCAACTCCAGTCCCTGCTCCAGTCCGGGGTAGCCCCAACTCCAGTCTCTGCTCCAGTCCAGGGTAGCCCCAACTCCAGTCTCTGCTCCAGTCCGGGGTAGCCCCAACTCCAGTCCCTGCTCCAGCCCGGGCTAATGAGTCAGTATTATTTTCACAAAGTACAAAACTGTTCCATAAAAGCTTTCCCTTCTGTATTTACTGTGCCAGTTGATGGATGGTAGCTGGAAATAGCATATCATTTCATGGGGAGTGATCATGTCCACATTGTTTTTACTGGCAGGTGAAGGAGTGAATTGCCTAGAACATCTGATAGGTACCACTTTGTGCAACGTCAGGTTGGTTGATGGACAGAAAGACATAAGCCAGATGTCTATACTGTAGCCAGGAGTCTCTGCTGTACTATAACCAAGTCTCCGGGGCAACAGTATCCATTTGAAGGTCCGGGTTCAGTTTGAGAGCACACAGCCCAGTCAAACAGTAGTCGTCTTGGTCACATCTCTCCCTCTCCATCTCCCTTTCCCTCTCTCTGTCTCTGTCTCTGTCGATCTCTCTTTTCTTTCATGTGTATGGGCGTGTGTGTGTGTCTGTATGTGTGTGTAAGAGAACGTTGAAACACAGAGACCCCCCTGAGAACCAAGGACACAGAGACCCCCTGAGAACCAAGGACACAGAGACCTCCTGAGAACCAAGGACACAGAGACCTCCTGAGAACCAAGGACACAGAGACCTCCTGAGAACCAAGGACACAGAGACCTCCTGAGAACCAAGGACTTGCGGGAAAGCAAAGCCACACAGTCTGGTTCATAAGGTCACGAAAACACACATACACACACACCACATTTACAAGATATTCCAACTATGTTATGTACGACTCGTTATAGAAGTAATATAACTACCTCCTACCTGTACGCAGGCCTAGTAGTATACTATGTGTTTGGAACATGTTACAGATATGGTCAGATATCTTGTTTATAATTTACTCAGCATACAGTTCCTGCTGCATATTACGGGGCGTATAGCCTATACAGTGGTACATTGCCGCGTGCCTCTTCTGTCACCCAGAGTGGCTCACTTGTGGGCGTGCTGGCAGCATATAGCAGCACGTTTGGTTGTGCGTCAAGAATACAGCATAGCATAGTTCGTATGAAGGTCTGGGTTATTAAATGGTTAACGGTTTAATCCATTTTCCGTTTCATGAATTTATTCACAGGTAAATAGTAATACGATCTAAACCACTTTTCTTAGGGGGTAGATCAGCTTTTATACCGCAGATAGATTGTGGCTTCCATCAATGTAATTGTCTGCATCATTTCCAATCCCTCATAAATATTTTTTTGTAAATATATACGTTACCAGTCAAAAGTTTAGACAAACCTACTCATTCGTGTGTATTTCTTTATGTATGAAGACATCAAAACTATGAAATAACACATATGGAATCATGTAGTAACCAAAAAAGTGTTAAACAAATCAAAATATATTTTATATTTGAGATTCTTCAAAGTAGTCACCCTTTGCCTTTATGACAGCTTTGCACCCTCTTGTCTTTATTATTCTACAACGTAGAAACTAGTAAAAATAAAGAAAAACTCTTGAATGAGTAGGTGTGTCCAGACTTTAGACTGGTACTATATATACAAATAAATAAATAGAGTCACTCACTCTAAAATATATAAACTCCCAGTCATTTATTGGGTAAACCACCAACGTTTGGGCATCACTGTGCCTTCTTCAGGGTGATGTCGTGAATGATTGAACCAGGTTCTGAGGACAAGAAGGACAATTAGTGGAAGCCTATCTGCAGATGAAGAGGTCCCAGTGAATGTCAGCAGAGCAGTGGTTCTCCGTCCTGGGGACCCATGTTGGTTTTTGCCTTTAGCACTACAAGTGATCAACTCATCATCCTTGACACTATCTCTGATTTTTTAAAACCTTTATTTTTATTAGGCAAGTCAGTTAAACTTCTTATGGCTGTAGTTAAGAACAAATTATTGTTTTCTATGACGGCTTAGGAAAAGTGAATCTCGTCTTCTCCAGTCAATTAGCACGGAAAGCTAGCAAAGTGGCGCAAAGCTCTCCTTCGTGAACAAACGCAGACAAAGCAACACGCCTAATGTCCCGAAAAAATGTAAATAATCTAATAAAACTATATTGAAAAAACATACTTTACGATGATATTGTCACATGTATCAAATAAAATCAAAGCCGGAGATATTAGTCGTCTATAACGACAGCTGCACAGAAGGCAAAACCAGGTCCCTTCACATGCTCTCCAGAAAACAGGAAACTGGTGACACGTCATACAAAGAGCATTTATTCGACCCCAGATCAAGTTATACACTCCATTTCTTCTCTCACTGCCTGTTGACATCTAGTGGAAGACGTATGAAGTGCATGTATACTGATATATATCAAGGACATTTATAGGCAGGCCCTAGAACAGAGCATCGATTTCAGATTTTCCACTTCCTGTCAGGAAGTTTGCTGCAAAATGAGTTCTGTTTTACTCACAGATATAATTCAAACGGTTTTAGAAACTAGAGAGTGTTTTCTATCCAATAGTAATAATAATATGCATATTGTACGAGCAAGAATTGAGTACGAGGACGTTTGAAATGGGCACCTTTTATCCGGCTACTCAATACTGCCCCTGCAGCCCAAACAGGTTAACCCCTTCCCTTTTCCCTAAATCCTCTAGGTTATATCAGATGTCTGGGTTAACCTCTCCCCTTCTCCATAAATCTAGATTATATAAATGTGTTCCCACAAAATATATCAAAATTATGTTTGTTCTCAATTGTCTGTCCTATGTCTGAGAGATACAAGAAACATGATGAAACATACTTTTGTTTACATGTATTTAACCCCTTATTTTGTTCACTAAACAGTCTCCATTTACTGTATACTGCACTTCCATTCATTTTTGTTGACTGTTACCGGGGAACCTTCAGACGAGCCCTGTGAGGCCTGTGGGCATCCTAGAGCAAAACAACCGACACGTTTGTGAATGTTTGTGAGAGTATGTGAGAGTGTTTGTAAATGTTTGTAAGAGTCTCACCTTAAGCCCAAACTGTTCGGACGCTACAGACAGAAGTTGGCAGATTGGCTATAGTGACTTGAGACGAGTCTCGAGACGTTGTATACACACACACACACACGCAGGGGGTTGCAGAGCAAAACGGAGAACACATCGTGGATGTGAGAGTCTCATCTTTCCATTGAGTGGTCATAATCAGCCAAACCTTTTGAACTCCGCAGACAATTTTGTGAGAAGTCAGATTTTCCGGAATGTCTCGCGGTCTAAAAAACACTGCTCTAGCTCTGTGACCTTTCACCTCAGATGAGGAAGTGTTACATCGGCGGATGGGGTAGAATTTTGTATTTTGTATTTTTTTCACCTTTATTTAACTAGGCAAGTCAGTTAATTAAGAAGAAATAATGTTTGTCAATGACAGCCTAGGAACAGTGCCACTACTGCCTTGTTCAGGGGTAGAATAACATACTTAGCAACCTTCTGGTTCCTGGCCCAACGCTCTAACCACTAGGCTACCTGCCTTTACTCGTAGCTTGCTTCTCATCCGACTGGTGTTAGCTACAGCTGCTAGCCTGTGACTAGCTAGCTGCTGCTGTTACGCAGCAAACAAGTTGTTGTCCCGATTTGTTCTGCAAAAAAAATATGTTAAGCATTGTCAGAAATGCTACAAAAAGGTAGCACATCGTTGGTTCTTAATGGACAGATATGAGCACGTTAGAGCGATAAATACAAATTGTAATCAAAACTGTTGCCACTACAAACATATTCAGTTTCAAAAGGAGGCAATTCTTCTGGTCTTGTTTTTTATTTAACTAGGCAAGTCAGTTAAGAAAAGGTTCTTATTTTCAATGACGGCCTAGGAACAATGGATCAACCGTCTTGTTCAGAACGACAGATGTTTACCTCGTCAGCTCGGGGATTCGAACTTGCAACCTTTCGGTTACTAGCCCAACGCTCTAACCACTAGGCTACCTGCCGCCCTATCTTATCCGATGCTTTGTTAATGTCTTGGTCGAGGCAAGAAATTGTATTTTTTCCAAATGCCATTTTTTTCTTGGTACTGTCCGGACGGGTCATGGTGAGAGGCGGGGAGTGTGTTGTGTACGTCCAAGGTGATTTGTGAAGTTTCATCTACATTGGTGTCATATTGGCTTAGACTTTTGAATTTAACACTGTGCTTCTATCAATCACTACTTTAGCTAGACCGACCGGTGGGACTACAATACCGTCAAACAATCCCCACTATAGTTAGACCGACCGGTGGGACTACAATACTGTCAAACAATCACTACTATAGTTAGACCGACCGGTGGGACTACCATACTGTCAAACAATCCCTACTATAGTTAGACCGACCGGTGGGACTACAATACTGTCAAACAATCCCTACTATAGTTAGACCGACCGGTGGGACTACCATACCGTCAAACAATCCCTACTATAGTTAGACCGACCGGTGGGACTACAATACTGTCAAACAATCACTACTATAGTTAGACCGACCGGTGGGACTACAATACGGTCAAACAATCACTACTATAGTTAGATCGACCGGTGGGACTACAATACTGTCAAACAATCCCCACTATAGTTAGACCGACCGGTGGGACTACAATACTATCAAACAATCACTACTATAGTTAGACCGACCGGTGGGACTACAATACTGTCAAACAATCCCCACTATAGTTAGACCGACCGGTGGGAATACCATACCGTCAAACAATCCCTACTATAGTTAGACGGACCGGTGGGACTACAATACTGTCAAACAATCCCTACTATAGTTAGACCGACCGGTGGGACTACAATACGGTCAAACAATCACTACTATAGTTAGACCGACCGGTGGGACTACAATACTGTCAAACAATCACTACTATAGTTAGACCGACCGGTGGGACTACAATAGTGTCAAACAATCCCTACTATAGTTAGACCGACCGGTGGGACTACAATACTGTCAAACAATCCCTACTATAATTAGACCGACCGGTGGGACTACCATACCGTCAAACAATCCCTACTATAGTTAGACCGACCGGTGGGACTACAATACTGTCAAATAATTCCCACTATACTTAGACCGACCGGTGGGACTACAATACTGTCAAACAATCCCCACTATAGTTAGACCGACCGGTGGGACTACAATACTGTCAAACAATCCCCACTATAGTTAGACCCAACCGGTGGGACTACAATACGGTCAAACAATCACTACTATAGTTAGATCGACCGGTGGGACTACAATACTGTCAAACAATCACTACTATAGTTAGACCGACCAGTGGGACTACAATACTGTCAAACAATCATTTCTATAGTTAGACCGACCGGTGGGACTACCATACTGTCAAACAATCACTACTATAGTTAGACCGACCGGTGGGACTACAATACTGTCAAACAATCCCTACTATAGTTAGACCGACCGGTGGGACTACAATACTGTCAAACAATCACTACTATAGTTAGACCGACCGGTGGGACTACAATACTGTCAAACAATCCCTACTATATTTAGATCGACCGGTGGGACTACAATACTGTCAAACAATCACTACTATAGTTAGACCGACCGGTGGGACTACAATACTGTCAAACAATCACTACTATAGTTAGACAGACCGGTGGGACTATAATACTGTCAAACAATCACTACTATAGTTTAACCGACCGGTGGGACTACCATACCATCAAACAATCACTACTATAGTTAGACCGACCGGTGGGACTACAACACTGTCAAACAATCCCTACTATAGTTAGACCGACCGGTGGGACTACAATACTGTCAAACAATCACTACTATAGTTAGACAGACCGGTGGGACTATAATACTGTCAAACAATCACTACTATAGTTTAACCGACCGGTGGGACTACCATACCATCAAACAATCACTACTATAGTTAGACCGACCGGTGGGACTACAACACTGTCAAACAATCCCTACTATAGTTAGACCGACCGGTGGGACTACAATACTGTCAAACAATCACTACTATAGTTAGACCGACCGGTGGGACTATAATACTGTCAAACAATCCCCACTATAGTTAGACCGACCGGTGGGATTACAATACCGTCAAACAATCACTACTATAGTTAGACCGACCGGTGGGACTATAATACTGTCAAACAATCACTACTATAGTTAGACCGACCGGTGGGACTACAATACTGTCAAACAATCACTACTATAGTTAGACCGACCGGTGGGACTACAATACTGTCAAACAATCACTACTATAGTTAGACCGACCGGTGGGACTACAATACTGTCAAACAATCACTACTATTGTTAAACCGACCGGTGGGACTACAATGCTGTCAAACAATCCCTACTATAGTTAGACCGACCGATGGGACGACCATACTGTCAAACAATCACTACTATAGTTAGACCGACCGGTGGTACTACAATACTGTCAAACAATCCCTACTATAGTTAGACCGACCGGTGGGACTACAATACTGTCAAACAATCACTACTACAGTTTGACCGACCGGTGGGACTACAATATCGTCAAACAATCACTACTATAGTTAGACCGACCGGTGGTACTACAATACTGTCAAACAATCCAAGCCTTTTTAAATAGTTTTCTAGACGGCAACAACGTGAGCTGTTATCTAGGTTCTCCGCCGTTCTGTCTGCGGTATGAAACACACAGACAGCTAAATGCCTGACTAAATGGGTAAATGACAACAGGTTTCGATGACGTTAACGCAGAGAGAATAGTATATCCCAGTTTAACACAGAGTTACAGACACACAGGGGTGAGTCCCAACAAGGCTCCCTATGTAGTGCACTATGTAGGGAATAGGGTGCTAAAGTTGTGCACTATGTAGGGAATAGGGTGCTAAAGTAGTGCACTATGTAGGCAATAGGGTGCTAAAGTCATGCACTATGTAGGGAATAGGGTGCTAAAGTTGTGCACTATATAGGGAATAGGGTGCTAAAGTAGTGCACTATGTAGGGAATAGGGTGCTAAATTAGTGCACTAGGTAGGGAATAGGGTGCTAAAGTAGTGCACTATGTAGGGAATAGGGTGCTAAAGTCATGCACTATGTAGGGAATAGGGTACTAAAGTAGTGCCCTATGTAGGGAATAGGGTGCTAAAGTAGTGCACTATGTAGGGAATAGGGTGCTAAAGTAGTGCACTATGTAGGGAATAGGGTGCCAAAGTAGTGCACTATGTAGGGAATAGGGTGCTGAAGTAGTGCACTATGTAGGGAATAGGGTGCTAAAGTCATGCACTATGTAGGGAATAGGGTGCTAAAGTCATGCACTATGTAGGGAATAGGGTGCCAAAGTAGTGCACTATGTAGGGAATAGGGTGCTAAGGTCATGCACTATGTAGGGAATAGGGTGCTAAAGTAGTGCACTATGTAGGGAATAGGGTGCTAAAGT
This sequence comes from Salvelinus fontinalis, assembly GCF_029448725.1. Lineage (NCBI taxonomy): Eukaryota > Metazoa > Chordata > Actinopteri > Salmoniformes > Salmonidae > Salvelinus > Salvelinus fontinalis. The sequence goes on from NC_074671.1 coordinate 3,965,081, forward strand.
TGTGCTCTATGTAGGGAATAGGGTGCTAAAGTAGTGCACTATGTAAGGAATAGGGTGCCAAAGTCATGCACAATGTAGGGAATAGGGTGCTAAAGTTGTGCACTATGTAGGGAATAGGGTGCTAAAGTTGTGCACTATGTAGGGAATGGGGTGCCATTTCTGACACAGATACAGTCTGATGAGACTTATAATAACAAAGTCAATCCTGTGGAGTGAAACGAGACAGAGTGGATTTAAAGGATAAAGCTTTCTGGCACAAGACGGACGGTGAATTTGACTCTGATTTTATCCTTTTTTCCTGTGAATTATTTCACCTCAGTGCTCTGTGGTCTATCTCCTCCTAATTCATCACATTCTTGCTGGTTTAGTGCTGATGTGTGGGATATGCTTCTTTCAGGACAGTCGTGTGTTATCCAGCACGACAACACAATTAGTCCCAGTGGACAAATCATGTAGGAGTGGATGGGAAAGCAGTGTGTCTGAAGGCAGCTTTTTATAAAATTAGACACTTTTTATACATTTGTTTTAGTGACTTTGGGTCCTTGAATAGAATAATGATCGTGATTATAATGATTATTGGTCTCAGCATAACTTCCTGTCAACAAAAAAAAAGACGATATGAAAGTGGTGTTATAACACCGGGATCCCAGTTGGTCATAAAGCAGAAACAGGATGTGTCCCAAATCCATTAGGGCCTCTATTCAACACGCAAACGTGGAAATTACGCTTTACAGCATGATTTACATTTAAAGGGGAATGTTCCCGCTTTAGCAGAGACTTCATTCACGTTTTAAAACACTGGAATATGTCGGCTCGAACTGGAATTACTTCTATATTTTCCACAGTGGAATCTGTAACGCTTCGTCTTTCCAGAATAAATAGAGCCCTTGGTTGAAACAGGAGTTGGCTAAATATCTCTTCTGTCTGTGATGTTGGGTAACAGATAAAAAAAATGGGGCCATCTATTAAGAGTATTGGGACACAATCTTTGGGAGAAAGCCAATGTTTCAGAGAAACCTTTGCATAAAGCACAAGGGTATGGTTGGATTTTATTCAATACTGTGTGATTAATAATGTCACGTGTTTTCTTGGAAAATATTGGAAATCCTAGTCTATCCAAAGTTTCCAAAGTATATTTCCTGTTTACAAAAAACAGTGTGTTGAACAACAGAAAGTAGGTCGTGTATGAAAGGAATCTGATTTAAATGTAGATTTATTACCGTGGTTTGGATGTTCAATGTTTCAGAAAGTGGTTTGTCTTTTTGGTCTATTTGCTGAAACACCTCATAACTCTCCTCTCATCCTGGCTCATAGCCACACTGTGTCACTGAGTACTGTCTCATCCTGGCTCATAGTCACACGGTGTCACTGAGTACCGTCTCATCCTGGCTCATAGCCACACTGTGCCACTGAGTACCGTCTCATCCTGGCTCATAGCCACACGGTGCCACTGAGTACCGTCTTATCCTGGCTCATAGCCACACGGTGTCACTGAGTACCGTCTCATCCTGTCTCATAGCTACACGGTGTCACTGAGTACCGTCTCATCCTGGCTCATAGCCACACGGTGTCACTGAGTACCGTCTCATCCTGGCTCATAGCCACACTGTGTCACTGAGTACCGTCTCATCCTGGCTCATAGCCACACGGTGCCACTGAGTACCGTCTCATCCTGGCTCATAGCCACACAGTGTCACTGAGTACCGTCTCATCCTGGCTCATAGCTACATGGTGTCACTGAGTATCGTCTCATCCTGGCTCATAGCCACACGGTATCACTGAGTACCGTCTCATCCTGGCTCATAGCCACACTGTGTCACTGAGTACTGTCTCATCCTGGCTCATAGCCACACGGTGTCACTGAGTACCGTCTCATCCTGGCTCATAGCCACATGGTGTCACTGAGTACCATCTCATCCTGGCTCATAGCCACACTGTGTCACTGAGTACCGTCTCATCCTGGCTCATAGCCACACGGAGCCACTGAGTACCGTCTCATCCTGTCTCATAGCCACATGGTGCCACTGAGTACCGTCTCATCCTGGCTCATAGCCACAAGCTGTCACTGCGTACTGTCTCATCCTGGCTCATAGCTACACGGTGTCACTGAGTACCGTCTCATCCTGGCTCATAGCTACACGGTGTCACTGAGTACCGTCTCATCCAGGCTCATAGCCACACGGTGTCACTGAGTACCGTCTCATCCTGGCTCATAGCCACACTGTGTCACTGAGTACTGTCTCATCCTGGCTCATAGCCACATGGTGTCACTGAGTACCGTCTCATCCTGGCTCATAGCCACACGGTGCCACTGAGTACCGTCTCATCCTCGCTCATAGCCACACGTTGCCACTGAGTACCGTCTCATCCTGGCTCATAGCCACGCGGTGTCACTGAGTACCGTCTCATCCTGGCTCATAGCAACACGGTGTCACTGAGTACTGTCTCATCCTGGCTCATAGCCACATGGTGTCACTGAGTACCGTCTCGTCCTGGCTCATAGCCACACGGTGTCACTGAGTACCATCTCATCCTGGCTCATAGCCAAATGGTGTCACTGCGTACCGTCTCGTCCTGGCTCATAGCTACACGGTGTCACTGAGTACCGTCTCATCCTGGCTCATAGCCACACGGTGTCACTGAGTACCGTCTCCTCCTGGCTCATAGCCACAAGGTTTTACTGAGTACCGTCTCATCCTGGCTCATAGCCACACGGTGCAACTGAGTACCATCTCATCCTGGCTCATAGCCACATGGTGTCACTGAGTACTGTCTCATCCTGGCTCATAGCTACACGGTGTCACTGCGTACCGTCTCGTCCTGGCTCATAGCCACACGGTGTCACTGAGTACCGTCTCATCCTGGCTCATAGCCACACTGTGTCACTGAGTACCGTCTCATCCTGGCTCATAGCCACACTGTGTCACTGAGTACCGTCTCATCCTGGCTCATAGCTACACGGTGTCACTGCGTACCGTCTCATCCTGGCTCATAGCCACACTGTGTCACTGAGTACCGTCTCATCCTGGCTCATATCCAAACTGTGTCACTGAGTACTGTCTCATCCTGGCTCATAGCTACACGGTGTCACTGCGTACCGTCTCATCCTGGCTCATAGCCACACGGTGCCACTTAGCACCGTCTCATCCTGGCTCATAGCCACACGGTGTCACTGAGTACCGTCTCGTCCTGGCTCATAGCCACACGGTGTCACTGAGTACCGTCTCATCCTGGCTCATAGCCACACTGTGTCACTGAGTACCGTCTCATCCTGGCTCATAGCCACACTGTGTCACTGAGTACCGTCTCATCCTGGCTCATAGCTACACGGTGTCACTGCGTACCATCTCATCCTGGCTCATAGTCACACGGTGCCACTGAGTACCGTCTCATCCTGGCTCATAGCCACACTGTGTCACTGAGTACCGTTTCATCCTGGCTCATAGCCACATGGTGTCACTGAGTACCGTCTCATCCTGGATCATAGCCACACGGTGCCACTGAGTAGCGTCTCATCCTGGCTCATAGCCAAACGGTGCCACTGAGTACCGTCTCATCCTGGCTCATAGCCACACGGTGTCACTGAGTACCGTCTCCTCCTGGCTCATAGCCACAAGGTGTTACTGAGTACCGTCTCATCCTGGCTCATAGCCACACGGTGCCACTGAGTACCATCTCATACTGGCTCATAGCCACACAGTACCACTGAGTACCGTCTCATCCGGGCTCATAGCTACATGGTGTCACTGAGTACCGTCTCATCCTGGCTCATAGCTACACGGTGTCACTGAGTACTGTCTCATCCTGGCTCATAGCTACATGATGTCACTGAGTACCGTCTCATCCTGGCTCATAGCCACTTGGTGTCACTGAGTACCGTCTCATCCTGGCTCATAGCCACACGGTGCCACTGAGTACCGTCTCATCCTGTCTCATAGCTACATGGTGTCACTGAGTACCATCTCATCCTGTCTCATAGCCACACGGTGTCACTGAGTACCGTCTCATCCTGGCTCATAGCCACACGGTGTCACTGAGTACCGTCTCATCCTGGCTCATAGCCACACGGTGTCACTGAGTACCGTCTCATCCTGGCTCATAGCCACACTGTGTCACTGAGTACTGTCTCATCCTGGCTCATAGCCACATGGTGTCACTGAGTACCGTCTCATCCTGGCTCATAGCCACACTGTGCCACTGAGTACCGTCTCATCCTGGCTCATAGCCACACGGTGCCACTGAGTACCGTCTCATCCTGGCTCATAGCTACATGGTGTCACTGAGTATCGTCTCATCCTGGCTCATAGCCACACGGTGTCACTGAGTACCGTCTCATCCTGGCTCATAGCCACACTGTGTCACTGAGTACTGTCTCATCCTGGCTCATAGCCACACGGTGTCACTGAGTACCGTCTCATCCTGGCTCATAGCCACACTGTGTCACTGAGTACCGTCTCATCCTGGCTCATAGCCACACGGAGCCACTGAGTACCGTCTCATCCTGTCTCATAGCCACATGGTGCCACTGAGTACCGTCTCATCCTGGCTCATAGCCACAAGCTGTCACTGCGTACTGTCTCGTCCTGGCTCATAGCTACACAGTGTCACTGAGTACCGTCTCATCCTGGCTCATAGCTACACGGTGTCACTGAGTACCGTCTCATCCAGGCTCATAGCCACACGGTGTCACTGAGTACCGTCTCATCCTGGCTCATAGCCACACTGTGTCACTGAGTACTGTCTCATCCTGGCTCATAGCCACATGGTGTCACTGAGTACCGTCTCATCCTGGCTCATAGCCACACGGTGCCACTGAGTACCGTCTCATCCTGGCTCATAGCCACACGTTGCCACTGAGTACCGTCTCATCCTGGCTCATAGCCACGCGGTGTCACTGAGTACCGTCTCATCCTGGCTCATAGCAACACGGTGTCACTGAGTACTGTCTCATCCTGGCTCATAGCCACATGGTGTCACTGAGTACCGTCTCGTCCTGGCTCATAGCCACACGGTGTCACTGAGTACCATCTCATCCTGGCTCATAGCCAAATGGTGTCACTGCGTACCGTCTCGTCCTGGCTCATAGCTACACGGTGTCACTGAGTACCGTCTCATCCTGGCTCATAGCCACACGGTGTCACTGAGTACCGTCTCCTCCTGGCTCATAGCCACAAGGTTTTACTGAGTACCGTCTCATCCTGGCTCATAGCCACACGGTGCAACTGAGTACCATCTCATCCTGGCTCATAGCCACATGGTGTCACTGAGTACTGTCTCATCCTGGCTCATAGCTACACGGTGTCACTGCGTACCGTCTCGTCCTGGCTCATAGCCACACGGTGTCACTGAGTACCGTCTCATCCTGGCTCATAGCCACACTGTGTCACTGAGTACCGTCTCATCCTGGCTCATAGCCACACTGTGTCACTGAGTACCGTCTCATCCTGGCTCATAGCTACACGGTGTCACTGCGTACCGTCTCATCCTGGCTCATAGCCACACTGTGTCACTGAGTACCGTCTCATCCTGGCTCATATCCAAACTGTGTCACTGAGTACCGTCTCATCCTGGCTCATAGCTACACGGTGTCACTGCGTACCGTCTCATCCTGGCTCATAGCCACACGGTGCCACTTAGCACCGTCTCATCCTGGCTCATAACCACACGGTGTCACTGAGTACCGTCTCCTCCTGGCTCATAGCCACAAGGTTTTAATGAGTACCGTCTCATCCTGGCTCATAGCCACACGGTGCAACTGAGTACCATCTCATCCTGGCTCATAGCCACATGGTGTCACTGAGTACTGTCTCATCCTGGCTCATAGCTACACGGTGTCACTGCGTACCGTCTCGTCCTGGCTCATAGCCACACGGTGTCACTGAGTACCGTCTCATCCTGGCTCATAGCCACACTGTGTCACTGAGTACCGTCTCATCCTGGCTCATAGCCACACTGTGTCACTGAGTACCGTCTCATCCTGGCTCATAGCTACACGGTGTCACTGCGTACCATCTCATCCTGGCTCATAGTCACACGGTGCCACTGAGTACCGTCTCATCCTGGCTCATAGCCACACTGTGTCACTGAGTACCGTTTCATCCTGGCTCATAGCCACATGGTGTCAATGAGTACCGTCTCATCCTGGATCATAGCCACACGGTGCCACTGAGTACCGTCTCATCCTGGCTCATAGCCAAACGGTGCCACTGAGTACCGTCTCATCCTGGCTCATAGCCACACGGTGTCACTGAGTACCGTCTCCTCCTGGCTCATAGCCACAAGGTGTTACTGAGTACCGTCTCATCCTGGCTCATAGCCACACGGTGCCACTGAGTACCATCTCATACTGGCTCATAGCCACACAGTACCACTGAGTACCGTCTCATCCTGGCTCATAGCTACATGGTGTCACTGAGTACCGTCTCATCCTGGCTCATAGCTACACGGTGTCACTGAGTACTGTCTCATCCTGGCTCATAGCTACATGATGTCACTGAGTACCGTCTCATCCTGGCTCATAGCCACTTGGAGTCACTGAGTACCGTCTCATCCTGGCTCATAGCCACACGGTGCCACTGAGTACCGTCTCATCCTGTCTCATAGCTACATGGTGTCACTGAGTACCATCTCATCCTGGCTCATAGCCACACGGTGTCACTGAGTACCGTCTCATCCTGGCTCATAGCCACACGGTGTCACTGAGTACCGTCTCATCCTGGCTCATAGCCACACTGTGTCACTGAGTACTGTCTCATCCTGGCTCATAGCCACATGGTGTCACTGAGTACCGTCTCATCCTGGCTCATAGCCACACTGTGCCACTGAGTACCGTCTCATCCTGGCTCATAGCCACACGGTGCCACTGAGTACCGTCTCATCCTGGCTCATAGCCACATGGTGTCACTGAGTACCGTCTCATCCTGGCTCATAGCTACACGGTGTCACTGAGTACCGTCTCATCCTGGCTCATAGCCACACGGTGTCACTGAGTACCGTCTCATCCTGGCTCATAGCCACACTGTGTCACTGAGTACTGTCTCATCCTGGCTCATAGCCACATGGTGTCACTGAGTACCGTCTCATCCTGGCTCATAGCCACACTGTGCCACTGAGTACCGTCTCATCCTGGCTCATAGCCACACGGTGCCACTGAGTACCGTCTCATCCTGGCTCATAGCCACACGGTGTCACTGAGTACCGTCTCATCCTGGCTCATAGCCACACGGTGTCACTGAGTACCGTCTCATCCTGGCTCATAGCCACATGTGCCACTGAGTACCGTCTCATCCTGGCTCATAGCCAAATGGTGTCACTGCGTACCGTCTAGTCCTGGCTCATAGCTACACGGTGTCACTGAGTACTGTCTCATCCTGGCTCATAGCCACACGGTGTCACTGAGTACCGTCTCATCCTGGCTCATAGCCACACTGTGTCACTGGGTACCGTCTCATCCTGGCTCATAGCCACACGGTGCCACTGACTACCGTCTCATCCTGGCTCATAGCCACACGGTGCCACTGAGTACCGTCTCATCCTGGCTCATAGCCACACTGTGTCACTGGGTACCGTCTCATCCTGGCTCATAGCCACACTGTGTCACTGAGTACCGTCTCATCCTGGCTCATAGCTACACGGTGTCACTGCGTACCTTCTCATTAAAGATTGCATTAACTACTACTGCAATACACTGGCTCTGTTTGATATTTTAGCACTGTTAGGCAATAGTTAAATAGAGACATGTTTTGTTATAGGAGAGAGATACGATTAGAGAATGGTTCATTACCAGGGTAATTAATGTTCTTGAAATTCTGACTGAATTATACTATTTTGATGAGTCAACATAATGAAACATCTCAATCTTTAGAACAAAAGCACCGATTCAGAACTCCTGCTCAGCTTTCCTTCCACTTCAGAACACAAAGAGAGAAATCAGATTGTTAAAAAATATATCCATGCATTATATTATCTAAAGGAAAAGTAGGCCTACCAGTGTCTTCTGCCCACTAGTGGTTGGAGATGGAAAACACATGGTCCTACCAGTGTCTTCTGCCCCCTAGTGGCTGGAGATGGAAAACACATAGTCCTACCAGTGTCTTCTGCCCCCTAGTGGTTGGAGAAGGAAAACACATAGTCCTACCAGTGTCTTCTGCCCCCTAGTGGCTGGAGATGGAAAACACATGGTCCTACCAGTGTCTTCTGCCCCCTAGTGGTTGGAGAAGGAAAACACATAGTCCTACCAGTGTCTTCTGCCCCCTAGTGGCTGGAGGTGGAAAATGCATAGTCCCAATATTCAGATATAATTTTATCTTACTCTAATTAATGAAACCATCAAAACTCAGCTAAAAAAGAAACATCCTCTGACTGTCTACTGCATTTATTTTCAGCAAACTTAACATGTGTAAATATTTGTATGAACATAACAAGATTCAACAACTGACACAAACTGAACAAGTTCCACAGACATGTGACTACCAGAAATGGAAACATTCCATATCTAAGTCTCTACGTTCCATTGTAATTATCATGTAGTGGTAATAGAATAAGAATTTTCCAAGAAAAAATCAACAGTGGCAGTGAACAGTGAATTGAACGTTCCCTAACGCTCTCCTCTCCTCTCCTCTCCTCTCCTCTCCTCTCCTCTCCTCTCCTCTCCTCTCCTCTCCTCTCCTCTCCTCTCCACCAGCTCTCCTCTCCTCTCCTCTCCTCTCCTCTCCTCTCCTCTCACTCTCCTCTCCTCTCCTCTCGACCAGCTCTCCTCTCCTCTCCTCTCCTCTCACTCTCACTCTCACTCTCCTCTCCTCTCCTCTCCTCTGCTCTCCTCTCACTCTCCTCTCCTCTCCTCTCCACCAGCTCTCCTCTCCTCTCCTCCACCTCTCCTCTCCTCTCCTCTCCTCTCCTCTCTTCTCCTCTCCTCTCCTCTCCACCAGCTCTCCTCTCCTCCACCCCTCTCCTCTCCTCTCCTCTCCTCTCCTCTCCTCTCCTCTCCTCTCCTCTCACTCTCCTCTCCTCTCTTCTCCTCCACCTCTCTTCTCCCCTCCCCTCCCCTCTCCTCTCCTCTCCTCTCCTCTCCTCTCCTCTCCTCTCCTCTCCTCTCCTCTCCTCTCCTCTCCTCTCCTCTCCTCTCCTTTCCTCTCCTCTCCTCTCCTCTCCTCTCCTCTCCTCTCCCTTTCCTCTCTTCTCCTCAGGAATCTAACACTCCAGTGAAACAACTCCTTAACTCTTTCCTTCTGACTGGTGCCTATATTTTTTTAGCTGTAACAGACTGTGGATTTAGTATAGCTGCTCGAACTGGGTCATGAAACGCAAACATGATTTAATAATAATGGCTCCTCATTAGTGTAAGACCTGAGCAATCTATTTCATCGGCATGGAGGAGAAATGCTACTTGGGGCCTCAAAGCAGGTCGTGGAGGCAGGCAAACAGCAGAGCGCAATGAGCTCACATTTACACAGCAGCCCACAGAAGTCCCGGTTCGGCCTGTGAATTTATGATCACAGATAGACTTCATCTGCAGTCACAGGATCTTCTCTTTATGAGATGTTGAGAGAGAGGTTGTGTTACTAGTAGCAGGTTGTAATACACTGAGACCAGTCTGGTGAGAGGTAGTGTTGATCTGAGACCAGTCTGATGAGAGGTAGTGTTGATCTGAGACCAGTCTGGTGAGAGGTAGTGTTGATCTGAGACCAGTCTGATGAGAGGTAGTGTTATAATACACTGAGACCAGTCTGATGAGAGGTAGTGTTGATCTGAGACCTGTCTGGTGAGAGGTAGTGTTGATCTGAGACCAGTCTGATGAGAGGTAGTGTTGATCTGAGACCAGTCTGATGAGAGGTAATTTTGTAATACACTGCGATCAGACTGACTGGAACATCACATTTCCTGGAACTGGATAATTCATATGTTTAATGTATCTGCTTAGTTTCTGAAAACACATTTTTGACTCACATCTAGACTTCTTACTATAGACCCAGCTATAGGTCTCCTCTCCTCTCCTCTTTTCTCCTCTCCTCTCCTCTCCTCTCCTCTCCTCTCCTCTCCTCTCCTCTCCTCTCCTCTCCTCTCCTCTCCTCCTCTCCTCTCCTCCTCTCCTCCTCTCCTCCACCTCTCCTCTCACTCTCCTCTCCTCTCCTCTCCTCTCCTCTCCTCTCCTCTCCTCTCCTCTCTTCCTCTCCTCCACCTCTCCTCTCACTCTCCTCTCCTCTCCTCTCCTCTCCTCTCCTCTCCCCTCTCTCCTCTCCTCCCCCCCCTCTCCTCTCCTCTCCCCCCCCTCTCCTCTCCTCTCCTTCTGTGCAGGGAGCTGGGGGCCTCGCTCTGCTTCTGAGCTGGTCCTTACACTGCCTGATGCCAGGAAATACAGAGAAACAGGCAGTGACTGGTGAACCACAACCTGGGCCTTTGGCTTTAGCTAAATACTGGATCTCACATGTAGTCTAGTTGATCATGAGTTACAAATGGGCTCCCGAGTTACACAGTGGTCTAAGATACTGCATCTCAGTGCAAGAGGCGTCACTGCAGTACCTGGTTTGAATGCAGGCTGCACCACCTCCGCTGTGATTGGGAGTCCCATAGGGTGGTGCACAATTGGCCCAGCGTCGTCCGGGTTTGGCCCATGCGATAATCCTTTTATATATTACTGAATGCTTTCTGGAATTTGTTCTGGATATGGTTACTGTGAAAAGACCCCTGGTGGATTTTATGTTGGGGTAAGTGCATGTGTCAGAGATGTGGGTATGTTGACTATGCAAACAATTTGTGATTTTCAACATGTTTTTTTCAAATGAAAAGAAGAAGTGATGTAGTCAGTCTCCAACTCTTAACCAAGAGAGACTGGCATCCATAGTATTTATATTAACCCTCTGATTACAATGAAGAGCAAGACAATCCTCTGTTGTGGACCAGCTGCAGCTTAACTTTATTGGGTTAGGGGGCAGCATTTTAGGACGTTTGGATGAAAAGAGTAAACAGAAGCTGTTTACTCTTCTGTTTACTTGAAGCATCAAGTAAACAGAAGCCCAGAAGCTTGAACATGCATATAATTAGTAGATTTGGATAGTTTCCAAAACTGTTAAAATAATGTCTGTGAGTATAACATAACTCATATGGCAGGCAAAAACCTGAGAAATAATACAACCAGGAAGTGGGAAATCTGAGGTTTGTAGTTTTTCAACTCTTTGTAGTAAAAAAAAAAAAAGTGATTGCCTATCCAATATCCTGTGTCTATGGGGCCAGATTGCACTTCCTAAGGCTTCCACTAGGTGTCAACAGTCTTTAGAAAGTTGTTTCAGGCTTCTATTGGGGAGAGAATCAGACCACTCAAAGCAGGTGGCTCAGCCGTGAGCGCGAGCTTTCCTTTCTAATGACAACGGAATTGTCCGGTTGGAATATTATTATTGAAGATTTATGAAAAAAACTTCCTAAAGATTGATTATATACATCGTTTGACATGTTTCTACGAACTGTAATGGAACTTTTTTTGACTTTTCGTCTGGACTTTGTGCTCGCGCTTTGTGCATTTGGATTACTGGACTAAATGCGCAAACAAAAAGGAGGTGTTTGGACATAAAGATGAACTTTATCGAACAAAACAAACATTTATTGTCTAACATGGAGACCTTGGAGTGCCATCAGATGATGATCATCAAAGGTAATTGATTAATTTTAACGCTATTTCTGACTTTTGTGACATCTCTCCTAATCGCATGGTGTACTTTCGCCGTAAAGCCCTTTTGAAATCGGACACTGTGGCTGGATTAACAAGAAGTTTATCTTTAAAATGGTGTAAAATACATGTATGTTTGATGAATTTTAATTATGAGATTTCGGCTGCTTGAATTTGGCATCCTGCAATTTCACTGGCTGTTGGCGAGGTGGAACGCTAACGTCCTGAACGACGCTAACGTCTCTCTCTCTCTCTCTCTCTCTCTCTCTCTCTCTCTCTCTCTCTCTCTCTCTCTCTCTCTCTCTCTCTCTCTCTCTCTCTCTCTCTCTCTCTCTCTCTATAGACAGCACTCAGGGAGAATATTGACTTTAGATTGACCCCCCTCTCTCTCCTTCCAAATGTGGAAACATTTATAAATGATTAACCATGAAAAAAATAAGGAATGACAAACCTTCCTCCTCCCAGGTTTGATTGTGTACAAAACCAATCTGACTTCTGACCAGAGACAAAACCATCTGACTTCTGACCAGAGACAAAACCATCTGACTTCTGACCAGAGACAAAACCATCTGACTTCTGACCAGAGACAAAACCATCTGACTTCTGACCAGAGACAAAACCATCTGACTTCTGACCAGAGACAAAACCATCTGACTTCTGACCAGAGACAAAACCATCTGACTTCTGACCAGAGACAAAACCATCTGACTTCTGACCAGAGACAAAACCATCTGACTTCTGACCAGAGACAAAACCATCTGACTTCTGACCAGAGACAAAACCATCTGACTTCTGACCAGAGACAAAACCATCTGACTTCTGACCAGAGACAAAACCATCTGACTTCTGACCAGAGACAAAACCATCTGACTTCTGACCAGAGACAAAACCATCTGACTTCTGACCAGAGACAAAACCATCTGACTTCTGACCAGAGACAAAACCATCTGACTTCTGACCAGAGACAAAACCATCTGACTTCTGACCAGAGACAAAACCATCTGACTTCTGACCAGAGACAAAACCATCTGACTTCTGACCAGAGACAAAACCATCTGACTTCTGACCAGAGACAAAACCATCTGACTTCTGACCAGAGACAAAACCATCTGACTTCTGACCAGAGACAAAACCATCTGACTTCTGACCAGAGACAAAACCATCTGACTTCTGACCAGAGACAAAACCATCTGACTTCTGACCAGAGACAAAACCATCTGACTTCTGACCAGAGAGCCTCATGTCTCTGTCTCTGTCTCTGTCTCTGTCTCTGTCTCTGTCTCTGTCTCTGTCTCTGTCTCTGTCTCTGTCTCTGTCTCTGTCTCTGTCTCTGTCTCTGTCAGTCTGTCAGTCTGTGTCTGTGTCAGTCTGTCAGTCTGTCAGTCTGTCTGTGTCTGTGTCAGGCTGTCAGTTGGTCTGTGTTTCTGAAAGGTGAGGTCATGAGGAAGTGCGTCCACAGGAGTGAGGCATGTTTCATTGTACGACTGGTGTCAGTCAGGAGATAATGTGTGTGTGAGAGTGTATGTGTGTTGTGCATGAAATATATAGTATATAGTGTGATTGTGCAATATCTGTGTTCTACCACATTTATTGTTGCAGATACCTCCCTCTGTGTTTCATAGACAGATAACAGAGCTGGGGAGAATAAGAGAAATAGATGGATGGGGAGAGAGAGAGAGAAAGAGAGAGACACAGGGGGTGAGAGAGATGCAGGGGGTGAGAAAGAGAGAGAGAGAGACGGAGGGGGGAGAAAGAGACGGAGGGGAGGGGGGTGAGAGAGAGAGAGACGCAGGGGGTGAGCGAGAGAGAGACGTAGGGGGGAGAGAGACAGAGGAGGTTGAAGAGAGAGAGAGAGAGGGAGAGAGAGATGGAGGGGGGTGAGAGAGACGGAGGGGGTTGGAGAGAAATAGAGAGAGAGAGAGATGGAGGGGGTGAGAGAGACTGAGGGGGTTGAAGAGAGAGAGAGAGAGAGAGAGAGAGAGAGAGAGAGAGAGAGAGAGAGAGAGAGAGAGACAGAGAGAGAGAGACAGAGACAGAGACAGAGACAGAGACAGAGAGAAGAACAAGAACAAGTCCCCCCTTGAAACACAGGCATTCCCCTTCCCCTGGCTTCCTTCCCTCTAATAAACGTTGTTGTCAGCCAGAGATGCAGCAGCAATTAATCTCCACCGGCTAGGAGGGGAGAGAAAGGAGAGCTATCGAGATGACAAGACCGGAGCACTGCAATTTACCGGGTTTAAATGGCTACCAAGGATACAAACTCCATGACAAATTGTGTTTTTGTGTGGGCGGTGGGGAACAGATTGGCAATGCAAGGCCCGTGAATGATATTGTTGTAATTGAGATTTTCAATGAAGCAAAATGAGGGGTATTTACATTATTCAGAGAATAGATGGAGGAGAAAGACAAGTGGATACATGAAAGCACATAGTGACCGATTAGTTGACTTTATTATACAAGGAAGGAAGACAATGAGTGAAAGAGAGAGAGAGAGAGATGGAGAGAAATAGAGGGGGAGAGAGAGAGGTGGGGTGGAGATGGAGAGAGAGAGGGGCGGTGGAGACGGAGAGAGACAGAGGGGTATGGAGATGGAGAGGGTATAGAGAGAGGGCGGGTGGATTTGGGGAGAAAGAGAGGAGGGTGGAAATGGGGAGAGAGAGAGAGAGGGTGGAAATGGGGAGAGAGAGAGAGGGTGGAAATGGGGAGAGAGAGAGAGAGGGTGGAAATGGGGAGAGAGAGAGGGTGGAGATGGAGAGAGAGAGAGGGGGGATGTTGATAGAGAGAGAGAGAGAGAGGGGGGGTGGAGATGGAGAGAGAGAGAGGGGTAGGGATGGAGATGTGGAGAGAGAGAGAGAGAGATAGATAGTGGGGTGGAGATTGAGAGAGAGAGGGGGTGGAGATGGAGAGAGAGAGAGAGAGGGGGGGTGGAAATGGAGAGAGAGAGGGGGGGTGGAGATGGGGAGAGAGAGGCGGGTGGAGATGGAGAGAGAGAGAGAGAGGGGGGGGTGGAGATAGAGAGAGAGGGGGGGTGGAAATGGGGAAAGAGAGAGAGAAGGGGGTGGAGATGGAGAGAGAAAGAGAGAGGGGGGGTGGAGATAGAGAGAGAGGGGGCGGGGATAGAGAGAGAGGGGGGTGGAAATAGGGAGAGAAAGGGGGGGTGGAGATAGAGAGAGAGGGGGGGTGGAAATGGGGAGAGTGAGGGGGGTGGAGATAGAGAGAGAAAGAGGGGGAGCGGAAATAGAGAGAGAGAGAGAGAGAGAGAGAGGGGGGGGCGGAAATGGGGAGAGAGAGGGGGGTGGAGATAGAGAGAGAAAGAGGGGGGGCGGAGATAGACAGAGAGAGAGGGGGGGTGGAAATGGGGAGAGAGAGGGGGGTGGAGATAGAGAGAGAAACAGGGGGGGGGCGGAGATAGACAGAGAGAGAGGGGGAGCGGAAATAGAGAAAGAGAGAGAGTGGAAATGGGGAGAGAGAGAGAGAGAGTCTGCTACTCAGTGCCTGACATATGGCTAATAGTAGGCTACTACAGAGTATTACATATTAAAGAAAAGTGAGTATTATAGTATGACAAAGAAACAAGTGACTGCTACCATAACAAACCATCAATAAAGCTACCATAGAGACGACTACCATAATAAACCATCAATAAAGATACCATAGAGATGACTACCATATTGATCCATCAATAAAGCTACCATAGAGATGACTACCATAATAAACCATCAATAAAGCTACCATAGAGACGACTACCATAATGAACCATCAATAAAGCTACCATAGAGACGACTACCATAATAAACCATCGATAAAGCTACCATAGAGACTACTACCATAATGAACCATCAATAAAGCTACCATAGAGACTACTACCATAATGAACCATCAATAAAGCTACCATAGTGACGACTACCATAATAAACCATCAATAAAGCTACCATAGAGACGACTACCATAATAAACCATCGATAAAGCTACCATAGAGACTACTACCATAATGAACCATCAATAAAGCTACCATAGAGACTGCTACCATAATGAACCATCAATAAAGCTACCATAGAGATGACTACCATAATGAACCATCAATAAAGCTACCATAGTGACGACTACCATAATAAACCATCACTAAAGCTACCATAGAGACGACTACAACAATGAACCATCAATAAAGCTACCATAGAGATGACTACCATAATGAACCATCAATAAAGCTACCATAGTGACGACTACCATAATAAACCATCACTAAAGCTACCATAGAGACGACTACAACAATGAACCATCAATAAAGCTACCATAGAGACTACTACCATAATGAACCATTGATAAAGCTACCATAGAGACGACTACAACAATGAACCATCGATAAAGCTACCATAGAGACAACTACCATAATATACCATCAATAAAGCTACCATAGAGACGACTACAACAATGAACCATCAATAAAGCTACCATAGAGACTACTACCATAATGAACCATTGATAAAGCTACCATAGAGACGACTACAACAATGAACCATCAATAAAGCTACCATAGAGACAACTACCATAATATACCATCAATAAAGCTACCATAGAGACTACTACCATATTGAACCATCGATAAAGCTACCATAGAGACTACTACCATATTGATCCAACAATAAAGCTACCATAGAGACTGCTACCATAATGAACCATCAATAAAGCTACCATAGAGACTGCTACCATAATGAACCATCAATAAAGCTACCATAGAGACGACTACCATAATAAACCATCAATAAAGCTACCAGAGAGAATGCTACCATAATGAACCATCAATAAAGCTACCAGAGAGACTGCTACCATAATGAACCATCAATAAAGCTACCATAGAGACGACTACCATAATAAACCATCAATTTAGCTACCAGAGAGACTGCTACCATAATGAACCATTAATAAAGCTACCAGAGAGACGACTACCATAATGAACCATCGATAAAGCTACCATAGAGACGACTACCATAATGAACCATCAATAAAGCTACCAGAGAGACTGCTACCATAATGAACCATCAATAAAGCTACTAGAGAGACGGCTACCATAATGAACCATCAATAAAGCTACCATAGAGATGACTACCATAATGAACCATCAATAAAGCTACCATAGAGACGACTACCATAATAAATCATCGATAAATTTACCATAGAGACGACTACCATAATGAACCATCAATAAAGCTACCATATAGCCTACTACCATAATGAACCATCAATAAAGCTACCATAGAGACGACTACCATAATGAACCATCAATAAAGCTACCATAGACACTGCTACCATAATGAGCCATCAATAAAGCTACCATAGAGACTGCTACCATAATGAACCATCAATAAAGCTACCATAGAGACTGCTACCATAATGAACCATCAATAAAGCTACCATAGAGACGACTACCATAATAAACCATCAATTAAGCTACCAGAGAGAATGCTACCATAATGAACCATCAATAAAGCTACCAGAGAGACTGCTACCATAATGAACCATCAATAAAGCTACCATAGAGACGACTACCATAATAAACCATCAATTTAGCTACCAGAGAGACTGTTATCATAATGAACCATTAATAAAGCTACCAGAGAGACGGCTACCATAATGAACCATCGATAAAGCTACCATAGAGACGACTACCATAATGAACCATCGATAAAGCTACCATAGAGACTACTACCATATTGATCAATCAATAAAGCTACCATAGAGACTACTACCATAATGAACCATCAATAAAGTTACCATAGAGACGACTACCATAATGAACCATCGATAAAGCTACCATAGAGACGAGTACCATAATAAACCATCGATAAAGCTACCAGATAGACGACTACCATAATGAACCATCAATAAAGCTACCATAGAGTCGAGTACCATAATAAACCATCAATAAAGCTACCATAGAGACGACTACCATAATAAACCATCAATAAAGCTACCATAGAGACGACTACCGTAATAAACCATCAATAAAGGAACCATAGAGACTGCTACCATAATGAACCATCAATAAAGCTACCATAGAGACGACTACCATAATGAACCATCACTAAAGCTACCATAGACACTGCTACCATAATGAACCATCAATAATGCTACCATAGAGACTGCTACCTTAATGAACCATCAATAAAGCTACCATAGAGACTGCTACCATAATGAACTATCAATAAAGCTACCATAGAGACGACTACCATAATAAACCATCAATAAAGCTACCAGAGAGACTGCTACCATAATGAACCATCAATAAAGCTACCAGAGAGACGGCTACCATAATGAACCATCAATAAAGATACCATAGAGACGACTACCATAATGAACCATCGATAAAGCTACCATAGAGACGACGCCATAATGAACCATCGATAAAGCTACCATAGAGACTACTACCATATTGATCCATCAATAAAGCTACCATAGAGACTGCTACCATAATGAACCATCGATAAAGCTACCATAGAGACGACGCCATAATGAACCATCGATAAAGCTACCATAGAGACTACTACCATATTGATCCATCAATAAAGCTACCATAGAGACTGCTACCATAATGAACCATCAATAAAGCTACCATAGAGACTACTACCATAATAAACCATCAACAAAGCTACCATGGAGACGACTACCATAATGAACCATTGATAAAGCTACCATAGAGATGACTACCATAATGAACCATCGATAAAGCTACCATAGAGACTACTACCATATTGATCCATCAATAAAGCTACCATAGAGACTACTACCATAATGAACCATCAATAAAGCTACCATAGAGACGACTACCATAATGAACCATCAATAAAGCTATCATAGACACTGCTACCATAATGAACCATCAATAAAGCTACCATAGAGACTGCTACCATAATGAACCATCGATAAAGCTTCCATAGAGACTACTACCATATTGATCCATCAATAAAGCTACCATAGAGACTGCTACCATAATGAACCATCAGTAAAGCTACCATAGAGACTGCTACAATAATGAACCATCAATAAAGCTACCATAGAGACGACTACCATAATAAACCATCAATAAAGCTACCAGAGAGACTGCTACAATAATGAACCATCAATAAAGCTACCAGAGAGACTGCTACCATAATGAACCATCAATAAAGCTACCATTGAGACGGCTACCATAATAAACCATCAATAAAGCTACCAGAGAAACTGCTAGCATAATGAACCATCAATAAAGCTACCAGAGAGACGGCTACCATAATGAACCATCAATAAAGCTACCATAGAAACGACGCCATAATGAACCATCGATAAAGCTACCATAGAGACTACTACCATATTGATCCATCAATAAAGCTACCATAGAGACTGCTACCATAATGAACCATCGATAAAGCTACCATAGAGACGACTACCATATTGAACCATCAATAAAGCTACCATAGAGACTACTACCATAATAAACCATCAATAAAGTTACCATAGAGACGACTACCATAATGAACCATCAATAAAGCTACCATTGAGACGAGTACCATAATAAACCATCAATACATTTACCATAGATACGACTACCATAATAAACCATCAATAAAGCTACCATAGAGACGAGTACCATAATAAACCATCGATAAATCTCCCATATAAACGACTACCATAATGAACCATCAATAAAGCTACCATAGAGTCGAATACCATAATAAACCATCAATAAAGCTACCATAGAGACGACTACCATAATGAACCATCAATAAAGCTACCATAGAGACTGCTACCATAATGAACCATCAATAAAGCTACCATAGAGACTACTACCATAATAAACCATCAACAAAGCTACCATGGAGACGACTACCATAATGAACCATCGATAAAGCTACCATAGAGACGACTACCATAATGAACCATCGATAAAGCTACCATAGAGACTACTACCATATTGATCCATCAATAAAGCTACCATAGAGACGACTACCATAATGAACCATCAATAAAGCTACCATAGAGACAAGTACCATACTGAACCATCAATAAAGCTACCATAGAGACTACTACCATAATGAACCATCAATAAAGTTACCATAGAGACTGCTACCATAATGAACCATCAATAAAGCTACCATAGAGACTGCTACCATAATGAACCATCAATAAAGCTACCATAGAGACGACTACCATAATGAACCATCAATAAAGCTACCATAGAGACGACTACCATAATAAACCATCAATAAAGCTACCATAGAGACTACTACCATAATGAACCATCAATAAAGCTACCATAGATACGACTACCATAATAAACCATCAATAAAGCTACCATAGAGACTACTACCATAATGAACCATCAATAAAGCTACCATAGAGACGACTACCATAATAAACCATCAATAAAGCTACCATAGAGACTGCTACCATAATGAACCATCAATAAAGCTACCATAGAGACTACTACCATAATAAACCATCAACAAAGTTACCATGGAGACGACTACCATAATGAACCATCGATAAAGCTACCATAGAGACGACTACCATAATGAACCATCGATAAAGCTACCATAGAGACTACTACCATATTGATCCATCAATAAAGCTACCATAGAGACTGCTACCATAATGAACCATCAATAAAGCTACCATAGAGACTACTACCATAATGAACCATCAATAAAGCTACCATAGATACGACTACCATAATAAACCATCAATAAAGCTACCATAGAGACTACTACCATAATGAACCATCAATAAAGCTACCATAGAGACGACTACCATAATAAACCATCAATAAAGCTACCATAGAGACTGCTACCATAATGAACCATCAATAAAGCTACCATAGAGACTACTACCATAATAAACCATCAACAAAGCTACCATGGAGACGACTACCATAATGAACCATCGATAAAGCTACCATAGAGACGACTACCATAATGAACCATCGATAAAGCTACCATAGAGACTACTACCATATTGATCCATCAATAAAGCTACCATAGAGACTGCTACCATAATGAACCATCAATAAAGCTACCATAGAGACAAGTACCATATTGAACCATCAATAAAGCTACCATAGAGACTACTACCATAATGAACCATCAATAAAGCTACCATAGAGACGGCTACCATAATGAACCATCAATAAAGCTACCATAGAGACGACTACCATAATAAACCATCGATAAAGCTACCAGAGAGACGACTACCATAATAAACCATTGATAAAGCTACCAGAGAGACTAGATAGAGAACTAGCCAATCCTAACACATTCCTCATCTGAGTAAATAACCAAACATGGAACACAGTGCTTACTGACTGAGGGAAGGGATTTACTGTGACGCTGCCTCCGCTATGCATTGATATTGCGATAGGCTGCACGTACCCTGAGTTTATGATCCCTTAATGATGTCGCCTGTTAAATCCACTTCGATCAGTGTAGTCGAAGGAGATGAGACAGGTTAAAGAAGGAATGTGAAGACGTTTTTAAAGCTTAGTTGAATACGTGCCATTCAGAGGGTGAATGGGCGACACAACAGATTGAAGTCACTCTGAACGGGGTATGCTACTAGGTGCCAGGCGTACCGGTTTGAGTGACACTTTGACGGGTTATACACACTCAAACAGTTTCCTGTGTGTATGAAGAACGATCCATCACCAAAAAACATCCAGAAAAAGACACACAATTGTGGGAAGCATTGGAGTCAACAATGGGCCCTCCACCCTGTGGAACGCTTTTGACCCATTGTAGAGTTCCATGCTCATGACGAAATTAAGGCTGTGCTGAGGGCAAAAGAGTGTGCAACTCAATACTGGGAAGGTGTTCCTAATGTTTGGTACACTCAATGTATAAACATTTACTGGTCTACTGGAAGACCTGGCAGTGGAGTATTGCTCTAACACAACTGTATGGAGTTAACTGGTCTGCTGGAAGACCTGGCAGTGGAGTATTGCTCTAATACAACTGTATGGAGTTAACTGGTCTGCTGGAAGACCTGGCAGTGGAGTATTGCTCTAACACAACTGTATGGAGTTAACTGGTCTACTGGAAGACCTGGCAGTGGAGTATTGCTCTAACACAACTGTATGGAGTTAACTGGTCTACTGGAAGACCTGGCAGTGGAGTATTGCTCTAACACAACTGTATGGAGTTAACTGGTCTGATGGAAGACCTGGCAGTGGAGTATTGCTCTAACACAACTGTATGGAGTTAACTGGTCTGCTGGAAGACCTGGCAGTGGAGTATTGCTCTAACACAACTGTATGGAGTTAACTGGTCTGCTGGAAGACCTGGCAGTGGAGTATTGCTCTAACACAACTGTATGGAGTTAACTGGTCTGCTGGAAGACCTGGCAGTGGAGTATTGCTCTAACACAACTGTATGGAGTTAACTGGTCTACTGGAAGACCTGGCAGTGGAGTATTGCTCTAGCACAACTGTATGGAGTTAACTGGTCTGCTGGAAGACCTGGCAGTGGAGTATTGCTCTAACACAACTGTATGGAGTTAACTGGTCTGCTGGAAGACCTGGCAGTGGAGTATTGCTCTAACACAACTGTATGGAGTTAACTGGTCTGCTGGAAGACCTGGCAGTGGAGTATTGCTCTAACACAACTGTATGTAGTTAACTGGTCTGCAGGAAGACCTGGCAGTGGAGTATTGCTCTAACACAACTGTATGGAGTTAACTGGTCTGCTGGAAGACCTGGCAGTGGAGTATTGCTCTAACACAACTGTATGGAGTTAACTGGTCTGCTGGAAGACCTGGCAGTGGAGTATTGCTCTAACACAACTGTATGGAGTTAACTGGTCTGCTGGAAGACCTGGCAGTGGAGTATTGCTCTAACACAACTGTATGGAGTTAACTGGTCTACTGTACCAGGTAGCATGGCTAACAGGCTAATGAGATACTGTGCATGTCTTGAGAGCATCTCAGGTAGGGAGGCCTAAAACTACCCGCAAGAGCTGTGTGTCTCTGTGTGTGTGTGTCCGTCTGTCCTTCCGGTCATCCGTTAGTCCATCCGTCTGTCTGAGAGTCTGCTGACTGCTAAAACAAACTGCCAGATAATCACACAATAACAGAACTTAGACTCACACACCTAATGACTGTTTCCTTTGAATGGTTATAGATTAAAACTAACATAGCAGACTGACGTTAATATACTTACTGGTTATAGTTAAGGCGGCAGGTAGCTTAGTGGTTAGAGCTTTGGGCCAGTAGCCGAAAGGTTGCAAGATCGAATCCCCGAGCTGACAAAGCAAAAATCTGTCGTTCTGCCCCTGAACAAGGCAGTTAACCCACTGTTCCTAGGCTGTCATTGTAAATAAGAATTTGTTCTTAACTGACTTGCCTAGTTAAATAAAGGTACAATTTTAAAAATTGATATAGATCAATATAACCATACTAGACTGGTGTAAACATCCTGTGTGTAGCTGGTGTGGAAGAGTCAGGCGCAGACATCAGTAATGAACACACTTTACTCAAGAATACAAATATATACAGCACAATAAACTAGCCCACAATAACGGACCGTATACACACAAACAATCACTCACCAAAAACCAAGGGGGAACAGAGGGTTAAATAATGAACAGGTAATTGGGGAATTGAAACCAGGTGTGTAAAACAAAGACAAAACAAATGGAAAATGAAAAGTGGATCGGTGATGGCTAGAAGGCCGGTGACTTCGACCGCCGAACGCTTCCCGAACAAGGAGAGGGACCGACTTCGGTGGGAGTCGTGACAACTGGTGTTCATATACTAACTATACTAACTAAAAAACAAGCCCCTACAATTTACTGCCTGGCTGTTGCCTCAATTTTATATGAAGTAGAAGATGACAATAGTTCATCTGGTGGTATTCCATAACAGCCAACCAGAGACAGTGATCCCTCAATAGTTTATCTGGTGGTATTCCAGAACAGCCAACCAGAGGCAGTGATCCCTCAATAGTTTATCTGGTGGTATTCCAGAACAGCCAATCAGAGACAGTGATACCTCAATAGTTTATCTGGTGGTATTCCAGAACAGCCAACCAGAGGCAGTGATCCCTCAATAGTTAATCTGGTTGTATTCTAGAACAGCCAATCAGAGACACTGATACCTCAATAGTTCATCTGGCGGTATTCCAGAACAGCCAACCAGAGACACTGATATCTCAATAGTTTATCTGGTGGTATTCCAGAACAGCCAATCAGAGGTAGGGATCCCAGCCACAGGAAATACGCAGAAGCATTCAAGGATAGTCCAGAGTCTTCATTGTTCAGGGCCAGACAATCCACTACTCTTTAATCATTACAGAACGCTTCCCTATGCCCCCAAAACTATACATACGTTAGAGCTAATGACTAAACCAATTTACTGTAGCTATGTTACAGCAAATTCAAGGTTGAAATACATCATACATTTCAAAGCCATGTGGTTGTGGTAGTGCGTGAATATGAAGTGCGATTAATCGAGGCCAAGATGAAAGGATTTAATTGTTATACTACTAAGGTGTTATTGTAGATGTGGTCAGGGAAGTTGTTACACTGAAGGATCATCTGGAGGAATCATCTGTCATGGTTCAAACTGTCACCAGAGACCTATCATGGTTCCACCTGTCACCAGAGACCTATCATGGTTCCACCTGTCACCAGAGACCTGTCATGGTTCCACCTGTCACCAGAGACCTATCATGGTTCCACCTGTCACCAGAGACCTGTCATGGTTCCACCTGTCACCAGAGACCTATCATGGTTCCACCTGTCACCAGAGACCTGTCATGGTTCCAACTGTCACCAGAGACCTGTCATGGTTCCACCTGTCACCAGAGACCTATCATGGTTCCACCTGTCACCAGAGACCTGTCATGGTTCCACCTGTCACCAGAGACCTATCATGGTTCCACCTGTCACCAGAGACCTGTCATGGTTCCACCTGTCACCAGAGACCTATCATGGTTCCACCTGTCACCAGAGACCTGTCATGGTTCCACCTGTCACCAGAGACCTATCATGGTTCCACCTGTCACCAGAGACCTGTCATGGTTCCACCTGTCACCAGAGACCTGTCATGGTTCCACCTGTCACCAGAGGGCAGCAGAGACCTGTCATGGTTCCACCTGTCACCAGAGACCTGTCATGGTTCCACCTGTCACCTGAGGGCAGCAGAGACCTGTCATGTTCCACCTGTCACCAGAGACCTGTCATGGTTCCACCTGTCACCAGACACCTGTCATGGTTCCACCTGTCACCAGAGGGCAGCAGAGACCTGTCATGGTTCCACCTGTCACCAGAGGGCAGCAGAGACCTGTCATGGGTCCACCTGTCACCAGAGACCTGTCATGGTTCCACCTGTCACCTGAGGGCAGCAGAGACCTGTCATGTTCCACCTGTCACCAGAGACCTGTCATGGTTCCACCTGTCACCAGACACCTGTCATGGTTCCACCTGTCACCAGAGGACAGCAGAGACCTGTCGTAGTTCAACCTGTCACCAGAGGACAGCAGAGACCTGTCATGGTTCCACCTGTCACCAGAGGAAAACAGAGACCTGTCAACGTTCACCCTGTCACCAGAGGGAAGCAGAGACCTGTCGTGGATCCACCTGTCACCAGAGGGCAGGAGAGACCTGTCACCAGAGGGCAGCAGAGACCTGTCATGGTTCAACCTGTCACCAGAGGGCAGCAGAGATCTGTTACGGTTCTAGCTGTCACCAGAGGGCAGCAGAGACCTGTAGAGGTTCTACCTGTCACCAGAGGACAGCAGAGACCTGTCATGGTTCAACCTGTCACCAGAGGGCAGCAGAGACCTGTCATGGTTCTTTCTACCTGTCACCAGAGGGAAGCAGAGACCTGTCATGGATCCACCTGTCACCAGTGGGCAGCAGAGACCTGTCATGGTTCAACCTGTCACCAGAGGGCAGCAGAGACCTGTCATGGTTCCACCTGTCACCAGAGGGCAGCAGAGACCTGTCATGGTTCCACCTGTCACCAGAGGGAAGCAGAGACCTGTCACGGTTCTAGCTGTCACCAGAAGGAAGCAGAGACCTTTCATGGTTCTACGTGTCACCAGAGGACAGCAGAGACCTGTCGTAGTTCAACCTGTCACCAGAGGACAGCAGAGACCTGTCATGGTTCCACCTGTCACCAGAGGAAAACAGAGACCTGTCAACGTTCACCCTGTCACCAGAGGGAAGCAGAGACCTGTCGTGGATCCACCTGTCACCAGAGGGCAGGAGAGACCTGTCACCAGAGGGCAGCAGAGACCTGTCATGGTTCAACCTGTCACCAGAGGGCAGCAGAGATCTGTTACGGTTCTAGCTGTCACCAGAGGGCAGCAGAGACCTGTAGAGGTTCTACCTGTCACCAGAGGACAGCAGAGACCTGTCATGGTTCAACCTGTCACCAGAGGGCAGCAGAGACCTGTCATGGTTCTTTCTACCTGTCACCAGAGGGAAGCAGAGACCTGTCATGGATCCACCTGTCACCAGTGGGCAGCAGAGACCTGTCATGGTTCAACCTGTCACCAGAGGGCAGCAGAGACCTGTCATGGTTCCACCTGTCACCAGAGGGCAGCAGAGACCTGTCATGGTTCCACCTGTCACCAGAGGGAAGCAGAGACCTGTCACGGTTCTAGCTGTCACCAGAAGGAAGCAGAGACCTTTCATGGTTCTACGTGTCACCAGAGGACAGCAGAGACCTGTCGTAGTTCAACCTGTCACCAGAGGACAGCAGAGACCTGTCATGGTTCCACCTGTCACCAGAGGAAAACAGAGACCTGTCAACGTTCACCCTGTCACCAGAGGGAAGCAGAGACCTGTCGTGGATCCACCTGTCACCAGAGGGCAGGAGAGACCTGTCACCAGAGGGCAGCAGAGACCTGTCATGGTTCAACCTGTCACCAGAGGGCAGCAGAGATCTGTTACGGTTCTAGCTGTCACCAGAGGGCAGCAGAGACCTGTAGAGGTTCTACCTGTCACCAGAGGACAGCAGAGACCTGTCATGGTTCAACCTGTCACCAGAGGGCAGCAGAGACCTGTCATGGTTCTTTCTACCTGTCACCAGAGGGAAGCAGAGACCTGTCATGGATCCACCTGTCACCAGTGGGCAGCAGAGACCTGTCATGGTTCAACCTGTCACCAGAGGGCAGCAGAGACCTGTCATGGTTCTTTCTACCTGTCACCAGAGGGAAGCAGAGACCTGTCACCAGAGGGAAGCAGAGACCTGTCACCAGAGGGAAGCAGAGACCTGTCATGGATCCACCTGTCACCAGAGGGAAGCAGAGAACTGTCATACTTCCACCTGTCACCAGAGGGAAGCAGAGAACTGTCATACTTCCACCTGTCACCAGAGGGAAGCAGTTATTGAGTCATAGTGTTGTTATTCCTAGTTTGTCTCCTGGGTAGTTATTGAGTCATAGTTTTTGTTGTTTTCGCAGTTTTATTTTTGTACCTAATTTTGAACTTTTTCCAGTAAAGTATTTACTTTTACTCTCAACACCTGGTTCCTCGTCTGGTTCTCTTCTCTGCTTATGGGTCCTACCTAACCACGTCAAAGAGAGAGACAGAGAGATAATACATTATGTTTATTTAGCAAGTGCCTTCCAGTATTCTCATCTTCCTGTTTCAGAGGTGCTCAACCACTTCCCATTACAATAGAGAGAAACGGTGACAAACTAATGATTCACCTTCCTAACTCACCAGGATGTTTTTCTAGTTCCTGTCTGTGTATTGGATAAAGGTTTCCTGTCTGTGTATTGGATAAAGGTTTCCTGTCTGTGTATTTGATAAAGGTTTCCTGTGTGTGTATTTGATAAGGTCTCCTGTCTGTGTATTGGATAAAGGTTTCCTGTCTGTGTATTTGATAAAGGTTTCCTGTGTGTGTATTTGATAAGGTCTCCTGTCTGTGTATTGGATAAAGGTTTCCTGTGTGTGTATTTGATACGGTTTCCTGTCTGTGTATTGGATAAAGGTTTCCTGTCTGTGTATTTGATAAAGGTTTCCTGTGTGTGTATTTGATAAAGGTTTCCTGTCTGTGTATTGGATAAAGGTTTCCTGTGTGTGTATTTGATAAAGGTTTCCTGTGTGTGTATTTGATAAAGGTTTCCTGTGTGTGTATTTGATAAAGGTTTCCTGTCTGTGTATTGGATAAAGGTTTCCTGTCTGTGTATTTGATAAAGTTTCCTGTCTGTGTATTTGATAAAGTTTCCTGTCTGTGTATTTGATAAGGTTTCCTGTCTGTGTATTGGATAAAGGTTTCCTGTCTGTGTATTGGATAAAGGTTTCCTGTCTGTGTATTTGATAAAGTTTCCTGTCTGTGTATTTGATAAGGTTTCCTGTCTGTGTATTGGATAAAGGTTTCCTGTCTGTGTATTGGATAAAGGTTTCCTGTCTG
Source organism: Salvelinus fontinalis (assembly GCF_029448725.1). Taxonomy (NCBI): domain Eukaryota; kingdom Metazoa; phylum Chordata; class Actinopteri; order Salmoniformes; family Salmonidae; genus Salvelinus; species Salvelinus fontinalis. Next base: position 3,993,129 of record NC_074671.1, read on the forward strand.
TGTATTGGATAAAGGTTTCCTGTCTGTGTATTGGATAAAGGTTTCCTGTCTGTGTATTGGATAAAGGTTTCCTGTCTGTGTATTGGATAAAGGTTTCCTGTCTGTATATTTGATAAGGTTTCCTGTCTGTGTATTTGATACGGTTTCCTGTCTGTGTATTGGATAAAGGTTTCCTGTCTGTGTATTTGATACGGTTTCCTGTCTGTGTATTGGATAAAGGTTTCCTGTCTGTGTATTTGATACGGTTTCCTGTCTGTGTATTGGATAAAGGTTTCCTGTCTGTGTATTTGATAAAGGTTTCCTGTGTGTGTATTTGATACGGTTTCCTGTGTGTGTATTTGATAAGGTTTCCTGTCTGTGTATTTGATACGGTTTCCTGTCTGTGTATTTGATAAGGTTTCCTGTGTGTGTATTTGATAAGGTAGAGAGCAGCGGCAACACGTGTGTGTTCTGTACAGCACACCGCTCAGCGCAGTCTGACTGTTAATAAGTCACCACGTCACTGTGCGAAGGAAGGATACGGAGAGAGAGGAATAGGAGGAGGGAGAAGGAGAGACAGGACAAAGGAGAGAAAAATGCATACCAAATAAGGAAATCATTATTTCTGCACTTCACAAGTCGAAGGGACATAAGGGTCAGAATTGGCTTTGCTAGCTGTACAGAAAACACAGTTGGTTTCATTTAATCTGTTTTTTAAAACTCGGCGTACAAACATTATTATTGACTTACAATGTGGAGTGAGACGTCCATAGAGAGATATCTGATGTCCAATATGACTTCTGATGAAGCAGAGAACACCTACAGGACACGAGGTCAGTACAGGCGCACCAAAATCTGGGACAGAGAGATTGAAAAACAGCATCTATCTCTCAAGGCCATTATATCAACCCTCCATTCTCAGACACAGAGCAGGTAACTCTACCGGCTTTACATCACCCACCATCATTCCTCGGGCTCCCGAGTGGCGCAGCGATCTAAGGCAATTCATCTCAGTGGTACAGGCGCCACTACAGACTCCCTGGTTTGAATCCAGGCTGTATCACAACTGGCCATGATTGGGATTCCCATAGGGTGGCGCACATTTGGCTCAGCGTTGTCAGGTTTGGCCGGAGTAGGCCGTCATCGTAAATAAGAATTTGTTCTTAAAAAACGACTTGCCTAGTTAAAAGTCATCTCAGACACAGAACAGGTAACTCTACCAGGCTGACTCTCCAATCTATTCCCAGATACCAGGCTAACTCTCCAATCTATTCCCAGCTACCAGGCTAACTCTCCAATCTATTCCCAGCTACCAGGCTGACTCTCCAATCTATTCCCAGCTACCAGGCTAACTCTCCAATCTTTTCCCAGCTACCAGGCTAACTCTCCAATCTATTCCCAGCTACCAGGCTGACTCTCCAATCTATTCCCAGCTACCAGGCTAACTCTCCAATCTTTTCCCAGCTACCAGGCTAACTCTCCAATCTATTCCCAGATACCAGGCTAACTCTCCAATCTATTCCCAGCTACCAGGCTAACTCTCCAATCTTTTCCCAGCTACCAGGCTGACTCTCCAGTCTATTCCCAGCTACCAGGCTGATTATCCAATCTATTTCCAGCTACCGTATGAGCTACCAAGCTAACTTTTTATTTTAGTCACATGGTTACAGACAGAGGGTCATACGGAACTCACTTCTCCACTTCCTGGTTACTGAGAAGGATACTCTCCCCTCGTTTCCTCTTCTCTCTCAGGGCCACCTTTTGTTCACCAGTAGTGTTGTTGAGTTAAAGGTGGAATATAAAATCACTTCTCCTGTATCATCGAGTGGCTCACCTCACCTCCTCCGTAAAATACAGCGTGAGGAAATGTGATTTATCTCCAGGCTCTTCATGCTCCTTTCAGCTGACTCTCAGAGGAAATATATGGTAGGCTACATGGTGCTATGCTAGGGTAGATGGTGCTATGTTAGGCTACATGGTGCTATGCTAGGCTACATGGTGCTATGGTAGGCTACAAGGTGCTATGCTAGGGTAGATGGTGCTATGCTATGATAGATGGTGCTATTGTAGGCTACATGGTGCTATGCTAGCGTAGATGGTGCTATGCTATGGTACATGGGGCTATGCTATGGTAGATGATGCTATGGTGGAAGGTTCTATGCTAGGTTGAGTCTGTTATATGCTGCTAGGCTAGGTGGTGCCATGTTCACTATGCGTCTGACATTCTTCTAGGCTAGGTGCTGCTAGGCTAGGTGCTGCTAGGCTAGGTGTTAGCCGTATACCAATGACCAACTTCACGTGTTAATATTCAGGTCCTGAAGTCATACAGTTTTTCAATGTAAACATCATTGAGTTAATTTGTTGTTGACGACTTCTAAAGACCATCTCAGTTCATGACATGTCCTTTACCAGCGCTGCAACTGTTTGAATTGGTCGTGACACATTGGTAGGCTAAGCTTCAGCACACCTTAATGAGTTTTCCCCACAGAGCTGTGCAGTATGGGTAACCTTGGTCATTAACTTGGATTCTGGGCTCTCACCCTGACCTCAACCTCCCCACAGAGCTGTGCAGTATGGGTAACCTTGGTCATTAACTTGGATTATTGGGCTCTCACCCTGACCTCAACCTCCCCACAGAGCCAGTGACCTCCGACGCTTTAGTCACCATCTCTGCTTCTAAATAAACCCAACAGGATGTCTTTCTTTAAAAAGTAGAGCTTGATAACTGTGCCTGGCTGGGGCTCTTTAATGTTAAGATTTAGACGGGGATATGAAAAGAAACGCAACTGTCGTTTGAAAAATGTCTATAAATTGTTAATGACATCAACTTTATGCTGCGGTAGATTCTAATAATTTTTGTTGCAGCAGTAAATAAAATAAACCAGCGATATAAACCACAAACGCCTCACAGAGGAAAGGAAGTCCTGTTTTTAATGAGTCATTTCATTGTCTACATGCGTTAATTTTGGAGCGTGCTTGAAAGTAAAACTGAATTTAACTGTATGATGACGATGAGTTTCGTGTAGTCTTTACGTCGTTAATGCAAATAGATTATGTCTCACAGAACGCAATCAACAATCAGACACTACTGACCTCTGTTTAAACCAATTATTGCAGGACACATCTTTAATTTAGTGTTCCCTAAATGCAACTAGAGGATTAACGACTAAACAGGTGGAAAATGTCTGTACCTATTTTTCAGCAAATTTTACCAGCTACTGATGTCCCAGAGTAGCTAGGTTTCCATCCAATTTGCGACAGATTTTGATGTGAATAGTCAGTTACCATGACGCCGGAGGAGATGGCTGCTAACCAATTGTGCTATTTTGTGCGTTTTTTCATATTACTTGTAACTTATTTTGTACATAATGTTTCTGCCACCATCGCTTATGACTGAAAAGAGCTTCTGGATCTCAGAACAGCGATTACTCACCTCGTACTGGACAAAGATGGTTTCTGTACTGCTGATACGGCACCAGGCCCAAATCCCAGTCATTTACACGAAGAAGAGACACTAATACAGGGGACACAGGTCCGGGTGAGAATTTATGGGCGAGTGGGTAACCCACCTCTACCATCTGTCCTATTGGCCAACTTCCCGATCACTGGAGAATAAACTGGATGAGCTCCGTTCGAGACTATCCTAACAACAAGACATTAAAAACGGAAATATCTTATGTTTCACGGAGTCGTGGCTGAACGACGACACAGATAATATACAAGACAGAACAGCTACCTCGGGTAAGACAAGGGCTGGTGGTCTGTGTTTTTGGTCGATAATAGCTGGTGCGCAAAATCTAATATTAAAGAAACTCTCAATGTTTCGCTTGCCTGAGGTAGAGTATCTCATGATAAACTGTAGACCACACTATTTACCACACCATATTAAAGAAACTCTCAATGTTTCGCTTGCCTGAGGTAGAGTATCTCATGATAAACTGTAGACCACACTATTTACCACATTTTTCATAGCTGTCTATTTACCTCCACAAACCAATGCTGGCACTAAGACATCACTGAATGAGCTGTAAAAGGCCATAAGCAAGCAATAAAATGCTCAACCAGAGGTGGCGCTCCTAGTGGCTGGGAACTTTAATGCAGGGAAACTAAATTCCATTTTACCTCATTTCTGCCAGCATGTCACATGTGCAACATGAGGGACAAAAAAGACACGAGCGTACCAGAAAAGCTAAATTACTTCTATGCTTGCTTCGAGGCAAGCAACACTGAAGCATGTATGAGAGCACCAGCTGTTCCGGATAACTGTGTGATCACACTCTCTGTAACCAATCTGAATAAGACCTTTAAACAGCTCAACATTCACAAGGCCACAGGGCCAGATGTATTCAGAGCATGCACTGACCAACTGGCAAGTGTCTTCAATTACATTTTCAACCTGTCCCTAAACGAGTCTGTAATACTTTCATGTTTCAAGCTGACCACCATAGTCCCTCTGCACAAGAACACCATGAAGTGCTTTGAAAGGCTGGTCATGGCTCATATCAACACCATCATCCCAGAAACCTTAGACGAGGGCTGCCCAACCCTCTTCCTGGAGATCTACTGTCCTGTAGGTTTTCAGTCCAAACCGAATTTAGCATACCTGATTCAGATAGTTAAGGTCTTTGTTGAGCAGCTAATTAGTAGAATCAGGTGTGTTAAATTAGGGTTAGCTAATAGATTTACATATTGTGTCTTCCCTGTAAAACATTTAAAAAATCGGACATGTTGCTGGATTCACACGATCTGTATCTTTCATTAGCTGTATTGGACTTGTTAATGTGTGAAAGTTAAATATTTAAAAAAAATAAAAAATTTCGCGCTCTGCCTTTTCAGTGGAATGTGCAGAACCCCAGACCCAGACAGGCTAATGATTGATTCAGTACTTAGTTTGAAATGCTTCTTCGACCGGTAATATCACATTTTGAAGTTTTTGTCCGATATGAAGCTGACCAGAATTAGCGTTTGGATATGTTTACCAAACGCGCTAACAATTGGACATAAATAACGGATTTTTTTGAACAGAACAAACATTTATTGTGGACCTGGGATTCCTGCTGTGTTTTCTGATCGAGACCAACAAAGGTAATGAAATATTTATAATATATTTTATTGTTTATAGTTACGTTATCTTTGCAGCTGTGATATGCTAATTTGAGCTCCGTCTCAGATTATAGCGTGCAAATATTATTCCTTCAATTTTTTTTTCAATCTGATATAGCGGTTGCATTAAGGAGAGGTATATCTATAACTCATTGTGTATAACTTGTATTATCATCTATATTTATGATGAGTATTCATGTTGAAACGATGGGCTATGCAAAGTCACTTGATGTTTTTGCATTTAGTGATTCTTGTAGCCTCAATGTAAACTCAGATTTTTTTATATAAATATGAATTGAATCAAACAAAACACGCATGTATTGTGTAACATGAAGTCCTATGAGTGTCATCTGATGAAAATAATCGAAGGTTAGTGATTCATTTTATCTCTATTCTGGTTTTTGTGAAGCTATCATTAGCTGGAAAAAATGGCTGTGATTGTTTTTTGTTTTGTGGTGACCTAACATAATCGTTTGTAGTGCTTTCGCTGTAAAGCCTATTTGAAATCGGACACTTTGGTGGGATTAACAACAAGATTACCTTTAAAATGATATAAGACACATGTATGTTTGAGGAATTTTAATTATGAGATTTCTGGTTTTTGAATTTGGCGCCCTGCACGTGGACTGGCTGTTGTCATATTGGTCCCGATATCGGGCTTGCAGCCACATTAAATGTATTTCACGTTTCAACATTTCAGTGTTTCAATCAGCCGAGTCGTGATTTATTTAAGGTGTCAGGTATTTCATCCTCATTAATGGTTGGATGGAAACGTGGTTAACGGGTTACAGGAAGATGTTTTCAGTGTTGGAATTGACATCACACAGGCAGCCATTTTGAATAGAAATCACACAGGCAGCCATTTTGAATAGAAATCACACAGGCAGCCATTTTGAATAGAAATCACCCAGGCAGCCCTTTTGAATAGAAATCACCCAGGCAGCCCTTTTGAATAGAAATCACCCAGGCAGCCCTTTTGAATAGAAATCACACAGGCAGCCCTTTTGAATAGAAATCACCCAGGCAGCCTTTTGAACAGAAATCACCCAGGGAGCCCTTTTGAACAGAATTCACCCAGGGAGCCCTTTTGAACAGAATTCACCCAGGGAGCCCTTTTGAACAGAGTTCACCCAGGGAGCCCTTTTGAACAGAAATCACCCAGGGAGCCCTTTTGAACAGAGTTCACCCAGGGAGCCCTTTTGAACAGAGTTCACCCAGGGAGCCCTTTTGAACAGAATTCACCCAGGGAGCCCTTTTGTGAAGATCATTATTGGAGCTGCCAGATGTTGTGAGGCAAAAGGCTCTGAAGCTGGTAACTTTAGTACCTGGAAGTCTGTAAATGTAGCCCTCACTACACGAAGCCATCCTCTGAAAACACGTCTGTTTCATCATTCTACCACAACAACCCATCGTCAACGTGATCTCCCGCTGTTCAAAACTGCCTTTCACGACCAACATCACACAGCTCCACCGTTCAACAACCAACTCGACAAGGCAGCCCAAAAGTTTTTTTTTTCTTCTTCTCCTCCTCCTTCATAGACGTCCTCCTAAAGCTTATCATAAGGGCTAGGTCAGAGTCGTCGGTAGAGGTGGTAAGAAAACAGGGGAAAGGCACATTGGGTTTAAAACTCAAACTCATATATGTGTCGGGTTAGTCTCTGTATGGTCATCTCTGAAGATGTGTTCCGTGCTGCTGGGAGAGAAGTCTGTCGGGTTAGTCTCTGTATGGTCATCTCTGAAGTTGTGTTCCGTGCTGCTGGGAGAGAAGTCTGTCGGGTTAGTCTCTGTATGGTCATCTCTGAAGATGTGTTCCGTGCTGCTGGGAGTGAAGCAGTGCTGGACTGACTGGTAGTTTCCCGACTGCTACAGTACCACAGCTGCGACCTTAGAATGGTCAGCTGACTAGGGCTACTTTGTAGCTAGTCTACCACTGCTAACCTGATTACCGCCTCAGTGTGTAGATCTGGGCTGCATCCGGTTCCCTACAGGTCCTGGTCGAAAGTACTTTGTTACACACCGTTAGACTGATATATCACACAACATGTTGTAACTGAAAACGCTGTCATCTCATTTTCATGAAAAATATTATATATCTCTCCTAAAGAGGAATAGTGAAAGATTGCGATGTCTTCATCAACTGTCTCTCTGCCAGTCCGATCCATGTCACAGTGTCAGAACCAGCTCGGTCGCTCAAGATCCACTGCGAAATTAGACGTCCGTACAGGTAAGGAGACGGATCACTAAAAAAACGGTCTCTAGGGGCAATGGTGAGTGTCCATGACATTATTATTTTTTTATTACAATGATGGTCTACCGTGGCCAATCCCTAACCCGGAAGATGCTGGGCCAATTGTGTGCCACCCTATGGGACTCCCAATCACTGCCGGTTGTGATACAGCCTGGGATCGAACTAGGGTCTGTAGAGACGCCTCCAGAACTGAAATGCCGTGCCTTAGACCGCTGTGCCACTCAGGAGTCATCAAGTGGACTTGGGTTTTGCTGTGGCGTTGTGGACGGGGATGATAGATGTGCGAAAGCCGCGGGCTCCGGCACCAAGGGTCATGTGTTCAATCCCAGTGCTAAGCCATTTTTTAATGTTTTTTTTCCCTCCCAAACCATTAAAACCCCTTAACCTAACCAATCAGCATGAATGTCTCAACTGAATGTTTTTAACCTTGGTTTTTGCACTGTCAACAGTGGGACCTTTATATAAATATATGTGTACGCCTTTCCATAACCATGTCCAATCAGTCATTTCAATCAAGTTGAAGAAACATCTCAAGGATGATCAATGGAATCCGGATGAAACCTTAATAACAACATGTCGAGTCTACTAGCAAAGGGTCTGAATACTGATGTAAATTAGGTATTTCTCTTTTTGGTTTTCAATAAATTAGCAAAAATGTCTAAAACGCTGTTTTCGCTTTGTCATTATGAGGTGTTAGTAGATTTATGACGAAACATTTTTATTTAATCAATTTTATAATAAGGATGTAATGTAACAAAATATGGAAAAAGGGAAGGGGTCTGAATACTTTCCCAATGCACTGTCTACATTACTGGTACTTTACATTATCTATACATATAGTATGGAGGTGGTATCATCCATCAGGAGCTATAGTATGGAGGTAGTATCATCCATCAGGAGCTATAGTATGGAGGTGGTATCATCCATCAGGAGCTGTAGTATGGAGGGGGTATCATCCATCAGGAGCTATAGTATGGAGGTGGTATCATCCATTAGGAGCTATAGTATGGAGGTGGTATCATCCATCAGGAGCTATAGTATGGAGGGGGTATCATCCATCAGGAGCTGTAGTATGGAGGTGGTATCATCCATCAGGAGCTATAGTATGGAGGTGGTATCATTCATCAGGAGCTATAGTATGGAGGGGGTATCATCCATCAGGAGCTGTAGTATGGAGGTGGTATCATCCATCAGGAGATATAGTATGGAGGGGGTATCATCCATCAGGAGCTATAGTATGGAGGTGGTATCATCCATCAGGAGCTGTAGTATGGAGGTGGTATCATCCATCAGGAGCTGTAGTATGGAGGTGGTATCATCCATCAGGAGCTGTAGTATGGAGGTGGTATCATCCATCAGGAGCTATAGTATGGAGGTGGTATCATCCATCAGGAGATATAGTATGGAGGTGGTATCATCCAACAGGAGATATAGTATGGAGGTAGTATCATCCATCAGGAGCTATAGTATGGAGGTAGTATCATCCATCAGGAGCTATAGTATGGAGGTGGTATCATCCATCAGGAGCTATAGTATGGAGGTAGTATCATCCATCAGGAGCTATAGTATGGAGGTAGTATCATCCATCAGGAGCTATAGTATGGAGGTGGTATCATCCATCAGGAGCTGTAGTATGGAGGTGGTATCATCCATCAGGAGATATAGTATGGAGGGGGTATCATCCATCAGGAGCTATAGTATGGAGGTGGTATCATCCATCAGGAGATATAGTATGGAGGGGGTATCATCCATCAGGAGCTATAGTATGGAGGTGGTATCATCCATCAGGAGATATAGTATGGAGGTGGTATCATCCATCAGGAGATATAGTATGGAGGTGGTATCATCCATCAGGAGCTATAGTATGGAGGTTTTACCCTTCATCTTGGGTCTTGTATCGCTGTCTTCCTCCAAGGTAATATTAATTCTCTCTACAATGCCTTGGAGGACTGCTCACTTTGAAATTCTTCCTTTGCGTGTGGGTTGCATTCCATTTGTTCTATTTTCTCTCTACCTATATCCAATAACGTCGTCCGCCCTGAGTGGCAGCATGTCTCTGAGTACATGTGTTGTGTAAGTACCTTATCAGATAAATCCATCTTTGTAGAACAAAAAAGGGGACATCCTCCTGTATTTCATCTTTATTGTCACATCTGTTATGTAACTCACTCCTTTGTGTGAATGTTTACTCAAGAATACAATTTAGCTTTAATTTAATCCCTTTTCCCTCTATCTAAACGTCTTCTCTCACTAGTGATACAGATGGGGCCTGGCAGGTCAGTGGCTCTAGGTTCACACTGTCAGCCCTCCATTTTGCTTTTGCTGTCTGAGACTCTCCCGTACCATCTGCTGCTCTACTCCTTAAACGCCGGACTATCCCTCTCCATCGGTTCTTTAGTGTGTCTGTAGTGTGTGAATCCCATTTGGCCTTCAGGTGTGGCCAGTTCAAGATTATGGCATTTTACATTTGAATATTCTGGTGCTTATCAGGATATGTTGTGTACTGCAGTGAAATGGTGTGTACTGCAGTGAAATGGTGTTTACTGCAGTGATATGGTGTTTACTGCAGTGATATGGTGTTTACTGCAGTGATATGGTGTGTACTGCAGTAAAATGGTGTGTACTGCAGTGATATGGTGTGTACTGCAGTGACATGGTGTGTACTGCAGTGATATGGTGTGTACTGCAGTGACATGGTGTGTACTGCAGTGATATGGTGTGTACTGCAGTGACATGGTGTGTACTGCAGTGATATGGTGTGTACTGCACTGATATGGTGTGTACTGCAGTGATATGGTGTGTACTGCAGTGATATGGTGTGTACTGCAGTGATATGGTGTGTACTGCAGTGATATGGTGTGTACTGCAGTGATATGGTTTGTACTGCAGTGATATGGTGCGTACTGCAGTGATATGGTGTGTACTGCAGTGACATGGTGTGTACTGCAGTGATATGGTGTGTACTGCAGTGACATGGTGTGTACTGCAGTGATATGGTGTGTACTGCAGTGATATGGTGTGTACTGCAGTGATATGGTGTGTACTGCAGTGATATGGCGTGTACTGCAGTGATATGGTGTGTACTGCAGTGATATGGTGTACACTGCAGTGATATGGTGTGTACTGTAATTCTTCATCAAGAACTGCAAACAGCAACATACCCCTCAGGTGAGGAAATTTTGTTTGTAGATCAATCGTGTCCCATAATACCTTTTTAAGCTTCGGCGACAAAGTGTCCTCACATGTAGTGAAATTGTCTTTTTCAGGGCCTCAGTTCCAGATGTGGCTTCCAGGGAACACACTGCAATATTCAAGAGGAACTCTGCATTAAAAAACTAACACAAATCATTATTTGAATACCCCCCCCCCCTCCCCCCAACTTGTCTCTAGTGTGTGTGTGTGTATTTCTAGTTGTTTGATTCACTCACATGGCAGATAACAAATGATCTCTGGATTACAAAAACCTCCAAAACCCACCAAAAACCTACAAAACCTCCCAAAAACCTTGAGTCAGCTCCTGAGTATGTCCCTTGTGAATCATCTGGAAGTGAGTCAGCTCCTGAGTATGTCCCTTGTGAGTCATCTGGAAGTGAATCAGCTCTTGAGTATGTCCCTTGTGAGTCATCTGGAAGTGAATCAGCTCTTGAGTATGTCCCTTGTGAGTCATCTGGAAGTGAATCAGCTCTTGAGTATGTCCCTTGTGAGTCATCTGGAAGTGAATCAGCTCTTGAGTATGTCCCTTGTGAGTCATCTGGAAGTGAATCAGCTCTTGATTCGCTGTTTACTTGGAAACGCCTGAGCCACATTGACCTTCAGTTTGCTTCCATCTGGGTGCAGAGTGTCCTCTTTGAGGTCAAGGTTGTCATTCCAATCCTCATCACGTATTTTGCCAGTAAACATTTTTTAACAAAATGAAGTTATATTTAAGATAAATGATTCTGGGAATATTGTGTGTTTCTTTTCCTATGCAGGTAACAGAGTAAACTTCAAACTCAAAAGTGTGTTTCACATCAAAACAGGTAAATAAACGTTATCTCAGTACCTCAATGAAATGAAAACATTCATGTGGTAAACTGTAAATGCCATTATGAATAAAGATAGGGCACTGTTTTGGCTCGATTCTTTTGTCTGGACACATTTATTTAAAGGACAAAATATGGTAGTGTATTTTCCATTTGTAGCAGGCCAACATGACCCTCTGGCCAGCTTAGTGGGCAAAAGACCACAACACACAAAAGGAATTGTGGGAACTGGAGTTTAGCTGATAAAACAAAGCAACAAACAAATAGAGACATAACTGGCACAGGCACAACATGTGACACAAAGCATCAAAATACTGCAACCAGCGAAACAAAACACAAAACACTGTTTACACAATCTATGGTGGCCTAATCCCACTATCACCTAGAGTGACAACAACTGTCACATTAAAAGGGACAGGCTCATGGTGCTGAAAGGACAGGCTGATGGTGCTGAAAGGACAGGCTCATGGTGCTGAAAGGACAGGCTCATGGTGCTGAAAGGACAGACTCGTGGTGCTGAAAGGACAGGCTCATGGAGCTGAAAGGACAGGCTCATGGTGCTGAAAGGACAGGCTCATGGTACTGAAAGGACAGGCTCATGGATCTGAAAGGACAGGCTCATGGTGCTGAAAGGACAGGCTCATGGTGCTGAAAGGTCATGATGATGGTGCTGAAAGGACAGGCTGATGGTGCTGAAAGGACAGGCTCATGGAGCTGAAAGGACAGGCTCATGGTGCTGAAAGGACAGGTTCATGGTGCTGAAAGGACAGGCTCATGGTGCTGAAAGGACATGATGATGGTGCTGAAAGGACAGGCTGATGGTGCTGAAAGGACAGGCTCATGGTGCTGAAAGGACAATTTGATGGTGCTGAAAGGACAGGCTCATGGTTCTGAAAGGACAGGTTGATGGTGCTGAAAGGACAGGTTGATGGTGCTGAACCGACAGGCTCATGGTTCTGAAAGGACAGGTTGATGGTGCTGAAAGGACAGGTTCATGGTGCTGAAAGGACAGCCTCATGGTTCTGAAAGGACAGGTTCATGGTGCTGAAAGGACAGGTTGATGGTGTTAAAAGGACAGGCTCATGGTGCTGAAAGGACAGGTTGATGGTGTTAAAAGGACAGGCTCATGGTGCTGAAAGGACAGGTTGATGGTGTTAAAAGGACAGGCTCATGGTGCTGAAAGGACAGGTTGATGGTGTTAAAAGGACAGGATCATGGTGCTGAAAGGACAGGTTGGTGGTGTTAAAAGGACAGGCTCATGGTGCTGAAAGGACAGGTTGATGGTGTTAAAAGGACAGGTTGATGGTGCTGAAAGGACAGGCTCATGAAGCTTAAAGGACAGGCTCATTGTGCTGAAAGGACAGGCTCATGGTGCTGAAAGGACAGGCTCATGGTGCTGAAAGGACAGGCTCATGGTGCTGAAAGGACAGGCTCATGGTGCTGAAAGGACAGGCTCATGGAGCTGAAAGTGACAGGCTCATGGTGCTGAAAGGACAGGCTCATGGTGCTGAAAGGACAGGCTCATGGAGCTGAAAGGACAGGTTGACGGTAGTGAAAGGACAGGCTCATGGTGCTGAAAGGAGAGGCTCATGGTGCTGAAAGGACAGGCTCATGGTGCTGAAAGGACAGGGTGATGGTGCTGAAAGGACAGGCTCATGGTGCTGAAAGGACAGACTCATGGTGCTGAAAGGACAGGGTCATGGTGCTGAAAGGACAGGCTGATGGTGCTGAACCGACAGGCTCATGGTGCTGAAAGGACAGGCTGATGGTGCTGAACCGACAGGCTCATGGTGCTGAAAGGACAGGCTCATGGTGCTGAAAGGACAGGCTCATGGAGCTGAAAGGACAGGCTGATGGTGCTGAAAGGACAGGCTCATGGTGCTGAAAGGACAGGCTCATGGTGCTGAAAGGACAGGTTCATGGTGCTGAAAGGACAGGTTACAAAAAGGTTGTTTAATTGTTATGAGACTGTTATGACATTACTATCACTAACTAGCTACTACAGTTGTCACTCAGAAATACAGTGAGGTGCATCACAGCCTAACACATCTGGAAAGGAAAATGCTCTGCTCATCTTTAAACTGCATTTGCGCACACACACACACACACACACACACACACACACACACACACACACACACACACACACACACACACACACACACACACACACACACACACACACACACACACACACACACACACACACACACACACACACACACACACACACACACACACACACACACACACACACACACACACACACACACACACACACACACACACAAGCAATAGCATGATGGGCAAAGGGGGGTGAATGTTTACACTAAATGTGGACATGCTGATTCCAACACAACGTCCTCATTCTACCTACTTAGTGTCATAAGGCTTAGGGTTAACACTAGCCCCTCTTTTACGAAGCTAGCCAGCTGTGATAGTGTGGATAGCTACAGCATGCTAGTTACTTAGCTAAACAGCTTGCTAAAGCTTTTTTTCCCGCCTTGCTAACTGCCTAGCATCTGACTGCAGGTAACGGTACCAAGAGTAGCTGAAATGAACGTTAGCTGCGAGAGAAAAGGATAGTTTGTAACCTGAAAAATATACTTACATTCCCTCTCTCTCGCTTGTCTTCAACTTTTTGGAAGTCGGTCGCTCCGTGGCTTCTGTGTGGTCGCGAGAAGAGCAAATGGAGGAATGAATTGCTCATCTCTTTTGTCCACACATGCAGTATGTCACAGAAGCAAATGGTGGTTAAAATACAAAACGGTAATAAATTCAGTTTAAATTCTGCACCCATAAGTTTACAGGCCATTTTCAGTCATATTTCAAAAAGAACGAGAGAAAAAAATTATATATATATATTTATATTCTGCTTATGTCAGAACTTCTGAGAACTTGACCAGTTAAATTGGTAAAAAAAAGTATATATATTTTATCAATATTTTATAGTGGATATTTCCATGAAGTCTCAATTTTAACCTGTCTAGGATCAGCGTGCCGCTAGCGGCACTCCCCCCCCCCCCCCACTGAAAAACCAGTGCCGCGAAATTCAAAAAAAATATTTTTTTAAAATATTTAACTTTCACACATTAAAGTCCAATACAGCTAATGAAAGACACAGATCTTATGAATCCAGTCAACATTTCCGATTTTTAAAATGTTTTACAGGGAAGACACAATATGTAAAGATGTACATCTATTACCTAAAAACACATTAGCATATTCCACCATCTTTTATTTGTCCACCAACACCAGTAGCCATCACCAATTCGGCTAAACTAAGATATTTATAGCCCCTAACCAACAAAAAAACTCATTAGATGACAGTCTGATAACATATTTATGGTATGGGATAGGTTTTGTTAGAAAAAAGTGCATATTTCAGGTAGATGGCATAGTTTACAATTGCACCCACCATCACAAATGGACTAGAATAATTACAATGAGCAACGTGTTTACCTAACTACTAATCATCAAACATTTCGTAAAAATACACAGCATACACGAATCGAAAGACACAGATCCTGTGAATACAGACAATATTTCAGATTTTCTAAGTGTCTTACAGCGAAAACACAATAAATCGTTATATTAGCTTAGCACATAGCAATTAGCAGCCCAGCATTGATTCTAGCCAAAGTGAGCGATAAAAGTCAACATCGCCAAAAGATATTAATTTTTTCACTAACCTTCTCAGAATTCTTCCGATGACACTCCTGTAACATCACATTACAACATGCATATACAGTTTGATCGAAAATGTTTATATTTAGCCACCAAAATCATGGTTAGACAATGTGAAATGTAGACAAGCTGGTAAAGAAAACGTCCTTGCGCCACTTAGACAGTGATCTACTCTTATACATAAATACTCATAAACGTGACTAAAAAATATAGGGTGGACAGGGATTGATAGACAATTTAATTCTTAATACAATTGCGTTATTACATTTTTTAATTTATCCTTACTTTTCAATACAGTTTGCGCCAAGCGAAGCTACGTCAAAAAACATGGCGTCCTAAGCCACTAAAATGTTTCGACAGAAACACGATTTATCATAATAAAAATGTCCTACCTTGAGCTGTTCTTCCATCAGTATCTTGGGCAAAGGATCCTTTCTTGGGAGAAATCGTCTTTTGGTGGAAAGCTGTCCTCTTGCCATGTGGAAATGTCAACTACGTTCGGGATGAACTGAAAAGCGTGACCAACTTTTCACATCGTTGCAAAAATAAATGTCCCAAAATCGCACTAAACGGATATAAATTGCTATAAAACGCTTTAAATTAACTACTTTGTGATGTTTGTAACTCCTATAACGAGTGAAAAGATGACCGGAGAAATATAACAGGCTAAACTAATGCTTGGAACAGGAGAGGGTCGGTGTCTTCCACGCGCGTTACGCAGCAAGAAAAGACTTGCTAGCTAAAGGTTTTTTTCATTTGTAGGGCCTGTGAACGAGCAATCGAGCCCGTTGGAATCGTCATCACGTAAAGGCATCCAGGGGAAGACGTAAGAAGTGTCCGTATAGTCATAGCAACGACAGTGCCCGTTTAAATGACTTCAGAAAAGTGGCCAACGTTTCTCAAATCTGACTCCATGTCAGGGAAATTGCTGTAGAATGGGCTCTGTTCCACTTAGAGACAAAATTTCAACTCCTATAGAAACTATAGACTGTTTTCTATCCAATAATAATAATAATATGCATATTGTACGATCAAGGATTTTGTGGGAAGCCGTTTAAAAAATTAGCCACATTAGCATAAATAGTCTAAACAGCGCCCCCATCCCCAACAGGTTAATCAATATAGGCTATGATTATTTTCGTGGATCTCATGTTTTCAATGAAGTAGAGCCAGCTCAAGGTCAGGCTGATCTTGGGTAAAATTGGACCAAAACGGACAGACTAAAACACAGCCCAATATAGGATGACTATTATTGGGTGAAATAACGACCACGACGGACGGACCTGATATTGGCCGTCATTTTGACGTCCGTGGGACGTAGCGTGCTGAGTGGGAAGGGGGTTTGTACGTGTGATTCTCGCAGTGAGATGGTCCAGTGGTTGAATAGTGATTTACCTGGTACAGAATTTTACATGTGAGTTGATCCCTGTGGATCTGATGGCATGTTGATGTAATTGTTCTGCTCTTGACAGTAAACACCTGCTGGTGGTCAACATATGGTTTTATACCAGCTGACATTGATCAGTGGATCAATAAGCCATTACATGGATACACACGCTCCCTTGTATATGTATTTAGTAGTCTAGTTATTGAGGGCTGTCTGAGATATTGATTTATTCTGGACCGTAGGATTAATTACAATTCTATGATACTGGAGGCTTGAATAAGTCAGTTTACATCATTGTCTGTCTGTCTGTGTCTCGACTTGTGGGTAGGTACGTGTGTGTGTGTGTGTGTGTGTGTGTGTGTGTGTGTGTGTGTGTGTGTGTGTGTGTGTGTGTGTGTGTGTGTGTGTGTGTGTGTGTGTGTGTGTGGGGGGGGGGGGGGGGGTTTGTGTGTGTGTGTGTGTGTATACGTCTCTGCCTTGCAGACACAGTTCCAGAATCATGCTTGAGGGGAAAATGACATGGTTCTGATTGGATTCTGCCTGGAGTATCTGCTGGCCTGGTGTGTGTGTGTGCGTGTGCTTGTGTGACAACTGTGTGTATGTGACAACTGCCCCTAGCCATTTGAGTTGTAGTCACTCACCCTTTGAGTGACAGCTAGCAAGATGCACAATCAGCAGAGTAATGACGTGATGGTCCATATCTGTTTATATGGCTCATGTGCGCTACTTTCAGAACTACTGGCTAAAAAGTGGACAAAAGTACCAGAGAACAGAGGTGGGAAAGTACCGGAGAACAGAGGTGGAAAAGTACTGGATAACAGAGGTGGAAAAGTACTGGAGAACAGAGGTGGAAAAGTACTGGAGAACAGAGGTGGAAAAGTACTGGATAACAAGGGTGGAAAAGTACTGGATAACAGAGGTGGAAAAGTACTGGATAACAGAGGTGGAAAAGTACTGGATAACAGAGGTGGAAAAGTACTGGATAAAAGAGGTGGAAAAGTACTGGATAACAGAGGTGGAAAAGTACTGGATAACAGAGGTGGAAAAGTACTGGATAACAGAGGTGGAAAAGTACTGGATAACAGAGGTGGAAAAGCACCAGAGAACAGAGGTGGAAAAGTACCGGATAACAGAGGTAGAAAAGTACTGGATAACAGAGGTGGAAAAGTACTGGATAACAGAGGTGGAAAAGTACTGGATAACAGAGGTGGAAAAGTACTGGATAACAGAGGTGGAAAAGTACTGGATAACAGAGGTGGAAAAGTACTGGATAACAGAGGTGGAAAAGTACTGGATAACAGAGGTGGAAAAGTACTGGATAACAGAGGTGGAAAAGTACTGGATAACAGAGGTGGAAAAGTACTGGATAACAGAGGTGGAAAAGTACTGGATAACAGAGGTGGAAAAGTACTGGATAACAGAGGTGGAAAAGTACTGGATAACAGAGGTGGAAAAGTACTGGATAACAGAGGTGGAAAAGTACTGGATAACAGAGGTGGAAAAGTACCGGATAACAGAGGTGGAAAAGTACCAGAGAACAGAGGTAGAAAAGTACTGGATAACAGAGGTGGAAAAGTACTGAATAACAGAGGTGGAAAAGTACTGGATAACAGAGGTGGAAAAGTACTGAATAACAGAGGTGGAAAAGTACCAGAGAACAGAGGTGGAAAAGTACCAGAGAACAGAGGTGGAAAAGTACCGGATAACAGAGGTGGAAAAGTACTGGATAACAGAGGTGGAAAAGTACTGGATAACAGAGGTGGAAAAGTACCAGAGAACAGAGGTGGAAAGTACTGGATAACAGAGGTGGAAAGTACTGGATAACAGAGGTGGAAAAGTACTGGATAACAGAGGTGGAAAAGTACTGGATAACAGAGGTGGAAAAGTACTGGATAACAGAGGTGGAAAAGTACTGGATAACAGAGGTGGGAAAGTACTGGATAACAGAGGTGGAAACGTACCAGAGAACAGAGGTGGAAAAGTACCAGAGAACAGAGGTGGAAAAGTACCAGAGAACAGAGGTAGAAAAGTACTGGATAACAGAGGTGGAAAAGTACTGGATAACAGAGGTGGAAAAGTACTGGATAACAGAGGTGGAAAAGTACCAGAGAACAGAGGTGGAAAAGTACTGGATAACAGAGGTGGAAAAGTACTGGATAACAGAGGTGGAAAAGTACTGGATAACTTCTTCAGGCTGCAGGGTGAATATTGAAAAAACTGGAAAATTTGCGCACATTTTCAAACGGCCTCTTAAGAAATTTTTGATATTCCAATATGCATATATTTACTATTATTGGATAGAAAACAGTCTATAGTTTCTAAAAACGTTTGAATTATTTCTCTAAGTTGAACAGAACTATTTTTACAGCCCATTTCCTATCCAGAATTGAGATTTCCAAAATGCGATGTCTCTCTTTAAGACCTTGTCTATAAAAGGTCATGACACTTAGGACTGTAGAAACACGTCATACGCCTTCATCTGGGTGTAATGCGGAAGTGAGAGTTGAAAGCAGTCGAATATCTCTTCCAGGGACTGAATAGTACATCTTCTTGTGTCTCACAAGAAGATGTACTATTCAGTCCCTGGAAGAGATATTCGACTGCTTTCAACTCTCACTTCCGCAGGTAAAAAAAGATTCCGGGCGGGAGGCAGAATCTGGACTCGGCTCCTGGAAGACGCTCGATAAAGGTGAATATGATCTCTGGCTACGATATTATTTGATACATGTCACAAAATCATCCTAAAGTATGTTTTTTCAATATACTTTAATTATATTATTGCAATTTATTCTGGACTTTAGACGTGATGCTTTGGAAGAATTTTTTGAAGAAGGAGAGGTTAGCGCCGCACCGCCATTGTGCTTGCTAACCAAAGAGGGAAATATTTCGTTCTGGAACCCAACTAAAGACTGTACTGGACAATGGACCCCGTTACAACATTCTGATGGAATATCAACAAAGATAAGGACCCAATTTGGGATGCTTTTTCATATATCTGTCGAACTGTGCTATGCTAACTGTGCTATGCTAGCGCTTGACTAGAATCAATGCTGCCGTATGCTAGCTTATGTTGTTAGCTAATATAACGATATATTGTGTTTTCGCTGTAAAACACTTCAAAAATCGGAAATATTGGCTTTATTCACACGATATCTGTCTTTCATTAGCTATCCACCATATGTTTTTCTGAAATGTTTTATGAGGTGTAATTAGTAGTTGACGTTGGTGTCTGTATTTTCTCTGGCTACTCCCGTGTGATTTCAGACTGTAGCTATGCTGTAGCAATGATGGGAGCAGTAATGTAAAACTGATTTATAGCTAAAATATGCACATTTTATGAACAAAACAGATTTATTGTGTAACATGTTATAGGACTGTCATCTGAGGTAGTTTTTTCTAGGTTCTTTAGGTTGGTTCTAGGTTAGTTCGGTTGGCTTGTGCATGCTACTTGAATCATAATTCATACATCATAATCATACGTGTCTGTCCACTTTTGTATTTGGTGGTGAGCTAACATAAATATATGTGGTGTTTTCTCTGTAAAACATTTAAAAAATCGGACATGTTGGCTGGATTCAC
Source organism: Salvelinus fontinalis (assembly GCF_029448725.1). Lineage (NCBI taxonomy): Eukaryota > Metazoa > Chordata > Actinopteri > Salmoniformes > Salmonidae > Salvelinus > Salvelinus fontinalis. Next base: position 4,013,134 of record NC_074671.1, read on the forward strand.
AAGATGTTTATCTTTCAAATGCTGTATTGGACTTGTTAATGTGTGAAAGTTAAATATTTTTTAAAAATAGATTTTGAATTTCGCGCCCTGCAGCTGTTGTCATTTTCGTTCCGACGTCGGGCTTGCAGCCCAAACAGGATAACAGAGGTGGAAAAGTACCAGAGAACAGAGGTGGAAAAGTACTGGATAACAGAGGTGGAAAAGTACTGGATAACATAGGTGGAAAAGTACTGGATAACAGAGGTGGAAAAGTACTGGATAACAGAGGGAAAAGTATCCAATTTTCATACTTGAGTAAAAGTATAGATGGATGTCATAAGGTGAATGCACCAATTTGTAAGTCGCTCTGGATAAGAGCGTCTGCTAAATGACTTAAATGTAAATGTAAATATAGATACATTAAAAGAAAATGACTCAAGTAAAAGCGAAAGTCACCCAGTAAAATACTACTTCATTAAAAGTCAAATAGTATTTTGTTTGAAAAATATTTAGGTATCAAAAGTAAATGTATTAGTCATTTCAAATTCCTTATATTGAGAAAACCAGACAGCACCCTTTTCTTGTTTTTTTAGCAAGGGGAACACTCCAACACTCAGGCATCATTTACAAACGAAGCATGTGTGTTTAGTGAGTCCACCAGATCAGAGGCAGTAGGGATGACCAGGGATGTTCTCTGTTTAGTGAGTCCTCCAGATCAGAGGCAGTAGGGATGACCAGGGATGTTCTCTGTTTCGGGAGTCCTCCAGACCAGAGGCAGTAGGGATGACCAGGGATGTTCTCTGTTTAGTGAGTCCTCCAGATCAGAGGCAGTAGGGATGACCAGGGATGTTCTCTGTTTAGTGAGTCCTCCAGATCAGAGGCAGTAGGGATGACCAGGGATGTTCTCTGTTTAGTGAGTCCTCCAGATCAGAGGCAATAGGGATGACCAGGGATGTTCTCTGTTTAGTGAGTCCTCCAGATCAGAGGCAGTAGGGATGACCAGGGATGTTCTCTGTTTAGTGAGTCCTCCAGATCAGAGGCAGTAGGGATGACCAGGGATGTTCTCTGTTTAGTGAGTCCTCCAGATCAGAGGCAGTAGGGATGACCAGGGATGTTCTCTGTTTAGTGAGTCCTCCAGATCAGAGGCAGTAGGGATGACCAGGGATGTTCTCTTGATAAGTGCGTGAATTGGACCATGTTCCTGTCCTGCTTCAAAATGTAACAAGTACTTTTGGTTGTCAGGGAAAATGTATGGAGTAAAAAGTACAATATTTTCTTTAGGAACGTAGTGAAAGAAATAGTAAAGAAATAGTATAGTAAAATCCAGTTAACCCAAAAAACAACTTAACCTGTCTAGGATGAGGGTGCCGCTAGCGGCACTCCCCCCCCACCCCCACTGAAAAACCAGTGCCGCGAAATTCAATTATTATTATTTTTTTTAAATATTTAACTTTCACACATTAAAGTCCAATACAGCTAATGAAAGACACAGATCTTGTGAATCCAGCCAACATGTCCGATTTTTAAAATGTTTTACAGGGAAGACACAATATGTAAAGATGTAAATCTATTAGCTAAAAATACATTAGCATAATCCACCATCTTTTATTTGTCCACCAACACCAATTAGCTATCACCAATTCGGCTAAACTAAGATATTTATAGCCCCTAACCAAGAAAAAAACTCATCAGATGACAGTCTGATAACATATTTATGGTATGGGATAGGTTTTGTTAGAAAAATGTGCATATTTCAGGTAGCTGGCATAGTTTACAATTGCACCCACCGTCACAAATGGACTAGAATAATTACAATGAGCAACGTGTTTACCTACCTACTAATCATCAAACATTTCGTAAAAATACACAGCATACACGAATCGAAAGACACAGATCCTGTGAATACAGACAATATTTCAGATTTTCTAAGTGTCTTACAGCGAAAACACAATAAATCGTTATATTAGCATAGCACATAGCACATAGCAGCCCAGCATTGATTCTAGCCAAAGAGAGCGATAACGTAAACATCGCCAAAATATATAATTTTTTTCACTAACCTTCTCAGAATTCTTCAGATGACACTCTTGTAACATCACATCGCCAATTTTTCGACAGAAACACGATTTATCATAATAAATTGTTCCTACTTTGAGCTGTTCTTCCATCAGTATCTTGGGCAAAGGATCCTTTCTTGGGTCTAATCGTCTTTTGGTGGAAAGCTGTCCTCTTGCCATGTGGAAATGCCAACTGCGTTCGGGATGAACTGGAAGCGTGCCCAGCGATTCACAGCGTTTCAGAAATAAATGTCCCAAAATCGCACTAAACGGATATAAATTGCTATAAAACACTTTAAATTAACTACCTTATGATGTTTTTAACTCCTATAACGAGTCTTAACATGACCGGAGAAAGATTACTCCCAACACTAATGCTTGGAACAGGTGCGGGTCGGTGTCCTCCACGCGCATGACGCACCAAGAAAAGATTTGCTAGCTACAGGGTTTTTTAATTTATAGTGCCTGTGAACGCGCAATCGACCCCATTCAAATCGTCATCACGTAAAGGCATCCAGGGGAAGACGTAAGCAGTGTCCGTATACTCATAGCAATAACAGTGGCCTTTTAACTGACTCCAGATCAGGGGCCAACATTTCTGAAATCTGACTCCATGTCAGGGAAATTGCTGTAGAATGGGTTCTGTTCCACTTAGAGACAAAATTTCAACTCCTATAGAAACTATAGACTGTTTTCTATCCAATAATAATAATAATATGCATATTGTACGATCAAGAATTTTGTGGGAAGCCGTTTCAAAAATTACACGATTAGCATAAATAGTGACAACAGCGCCCCCAGCCTCAACAGGTTAAGTAGTACGTTAAGGAATGGTGTACAGCTATCTTTAAGTCATACCACAGATTCTCAATTGGATTGAGGTCTGGGCTTTGACAAGGCCATTCCAAGACAATTAAATGTTTCCCCTTAAACCACTTGAGTGTTGCTGTAGCAGTATACTTAGGGTCATTGTCCTGCTGGAAGGTGAACCTTCGTCCAAGTCTCAAGTCTCTGGAAGACTGTAACAGGTTTCCCTCAAGAATTTCCCTGTATTTAGAATTTCACTGCCATCCATCATTCCTTCAATTATGACCAGTTTCCCAGTCCCTGCCAATGAAAAACATCCCCACAGCATGATGCTGCCACCACCATGCTTCACTGCGGGGATTGATGTTTTCGGTGTGATGATAGGTGTTGGGTTTGCGCCAGACATTGCGTTTTCCTTGATGGACAAAAATATACATTTTAGGTCTCATCTGACCAGAGTACCTTCAGCCATATGTTTGGGGAGACTCTCACATGCATTTTGGTGAACACCAAACATGTTTGCTTATTTTTTAATTTAACCTGTCTAGGATCAGCGTGGCGCTAGCGGCACTCCCCCCCCCCCCCCACTGAAAAACCAGTGCCGCGAAATTCAAAAAAAATATTTTTTTAAAATATTTAACTTTCACACATTAAAGTCCAATACAGCTAATGAAAGACACAGATCTTATGAATCCAGTCAACATTTCCGATTTTTAAAATGTTTTACAGGGAAGACACAATATGTAAAGATGTACATCTATTACCTAAAAACACATTAGCATAATCCACCATCTTTTATTTGTCCACCAACACCAGTAGCCATCACCAATTCGGCTAAACTAAGATATTTATAGCCCCTAACCAACAAAAAAACTCATTAGATGACAGTCTGATAACATATTTATGGTATGGGATAGGTTTTGTTAGAAAAAAGTGCATATTTCAGGTATATGGCATAGTTTACAATTGCACCCACCATCACAAATGGACTAGAATAATTACAATGAGCAACGTGTTTACCTAACTACTAATCATCAAACATTTCGTAAAAATACACAGCATACACGAATCGAAAGACACAGATCCTGTGAATACAGACAATATTTCAGATTTTCTAAGTGTCTTACAGCGAAAACACAATAAATCGTTATATTAGCTTAGCACATAGCAATTAGCAGCCCAGCATTGATTCTAGCCAAAGTGAGCGATAAAAGTCAACATCGCCAAAAGATATTAATTTTTTCACTAACCTTCTCAGAATTCTTCCGATGACACTCCTGTAACATCACATTACAACATGCATATACAGTTTGATCGAAAATGTTTATATTTAGCCACCAAAATCATGGTTAGACAATGTGAAATGTAGACAAGCTGGTAAAGAAAACGTCCTTGCGCCACTTAGACAGTGATCTACTCTTATACATAAATACTCATAAACGTGACTAAAAAATATAGGGTGGACAGGGATTGATAGACAATTTAATTCTTAATACAATTGCGTTATTACATTTTTTAATTTATCCTTACTTTTCAATACAGTTTGCGCCAAGCGAAGCTACGTCAAAAAACATGGCGTCCTAAGCCACTAAAATGTTTCGACAGAAACACGATTTATCATAATAAAAATGTCCTACCTTGAGCTGTTCTTCCATCAGTATCTTGGGCAAAGGATCCTTTCTTGGGAGAAATCGTCTTTTGGTGGAAAGCTGTCCTCTTGCCATGTGGAAATGTCAACTACGTTCGGGATGAACTGAAAAGCGTGCCCAACTTTTCACATCGTTGCAAAAATAAATGTCCCAAAATCGCACTAAACGGATATAAATTGCTATAAAACGCTTTAAATTAACTACTTTGTGATGTTTGTAACTCCTATAACGAGTGAAAAGATGACCGGAGAAATATAACAGGCTAAACTAACGCTTGGAACAGGAGAGGGTCGGTGTCTTCCACGCGCGTTACGCAGCAAGAAAAGACTTGCTAGCTAAAGGTTTTTTTCATTTGTAGGGCCTGTGAACGAGCAATCGAGCCCGTTGGAATCGTCATCACGTAAAGGCATCCAGGGGAAGACGTAAGAAGTGTCCGTATAGTCATAGCAACGACAGTGCCCGTTTAAATGACTTCAGAAAAGTGGCCAACGTTTCTCAAATCTGACTCCATGTCAGGGAAATTGCTGTAGAATGGGCTCTGTTCCACTTAGAGACAAAATTTCAACTCCTATAGAAACTATAGACTGTTTTCTATCCAATAATAATAATAATATGCATATTGTACGATCAAGGATTTTGTGGGAAGCCGTTTAAAAAATTAGCCACATTAGCATAAATAGTCTAAACAGCGCCCCCATCCCCAACAGGTTAATGGTGCTCTGTGGGATGTTCAAATATTTTTTTGATAACCCAACCCTGATCTGTACTTCACAGCTTTGTCCCTGACCTGTGTGGAGAGCTCTTCGGTCTTCATGGTGTCGCTTGATTGGTGGTGCCCCTTGCTTAGGCTTCGGGGCCTTTCAGAACAAGTGTATATATACTGAGATCATGTGACAGATCATGTGACACTTAGATTGCGCACAGGTGGATTTTATTTAACTAATTATGTGACTTCTGAAGGTAATTGGTTGCACCAGATCTTCTTTAGGGGCTTCATAGCAAAGGGGGTGATTACATATGCACCACTTTTCAGTATTATTTTTTTTTCCATTTTCTGTATTTTTTTCTTCATCATTTCACTTCACCAAGTTGGACTATTTTGTTTATATCCATTATATGAAATCCAAATAAAAATCCATATAAATTACAGGTTGTAATGCAACCAAGTTGGAAAAACGTCAAGGGGGGTGAATAGTGAGACAACAAGAATATCAATTTAAGTTGTCCAAATGGACAAGTAAAAATATATTCAGAAAAATGCAATATCAAACAATTACTCTGTTCAGAATTGGATCAGAGGCCAACATTGGAAAAATGTTCAAAACTATTTTTCATGTACATGAATAAAAACATCCTACAGGTCAAAGTGTAGGTAATATGCATATTGGCTACAGCCTCATGTCATAGTGTAGGTGTCATATCTCCTCCTGCTCCTCCCCTCCGGCGTACGACATCACCAGAATACTAACCACCGTTCCCTGGGATTCATCATTACTTACACCTGGCACTCATCATTACACGCACCTGTTAATCATTATGGCTCACATCCTGGACACCATTACCTCTATCATTTCCTCCCATTTATACGTCAGTCCCTTATGTTTCCTCACCAGTTGTGTAATGTTCTTGTTTACTGGCGTGTTATGGATTTGTCTCTTTACTTGTTTTGTTGTTTCATGAAACGTTGCACCTGCTTCACCGACTCACAGCTCCATCATTACAGTATGTGATGTTTTACATTTTAATGAGACTTTAATGACATAAATATGGGCTAAACGCCAGTCATGTTTGACGTCTATAATGAAGGGTAATTAACGGTAATGTCTAAAGGCGTTGAGTCTGTCGACAGGCACGGTTCGTTCAGATCAAATGATCACAAGACCAGAGAGTGAAGGACCCACCTTGAATCTGAGTTGAGGCAGTCAGCATTTAGAAAATACACTGAACAAAAAATATAAACGCAACATGTAAAGTATTGGGCCCATGTTTCCTGAGCTGAAATAAAAGATCCCAGAAATGTTCCATACGCACAAAAAAAAGCAAATTTCTCAAAAATGTTGTGCACAAATTTGTTTACAGCCCTGTTAGTGAGCATCTCTACTTTGCCAAGATAATCCTTCCACCTGACAGGTGAGGCATATCAAGAAGCTGATTAAACAGCATGCTCATTACACAGGTGCACCTTGTGCTGGGGACAATAAAAGGCCACTCTAAAATACTGCAGTTTTGTCACACAACACAATGCCACAGATGTCTCAAATTGAGGGAGCGTACAATTGGCATGCATTTTTTTTTAAAGATTTCTGTTACCAACATATACATATCTGCATTCCCAGTCATGTGAAATTCATAGATTAGGACCTAATAATAAAAAATAAAAAAGAACTGATTTCCTCATATGAACTGTAACTCAGTCAAATTTCGTTGCATGTCACGTCTCTATTTATGTTCACAATAACTCTGTATTGTTGGGTAAGGGCTCATAAGTAAGCATTTCACAGTAAAGTCTACACCTGTCGGATTCGACGGATGTGACAAATAGAATTGTATTTTATTTGTGTGTGTGGGTGTGATTTAAGAGGCAGCTGGGGCCCGGAGCAGAGGGAAGACAGTTGTTGCTAGGAGACATCAGGGAGAGATGGGTGAAGGAGAGGAGATGGGTGGAGGAAATGGAGAGATGTTGGTAGAAGGAGATGGAGAGATGGGTGGGTGGAGGAGATGGAGAGATGGATGGAGGCGAGGAGATGGAGAGATGGAGAGGGGTAGGAGATGAGAGGCTGGGCAAGAAGACTGCATTGCCACTGTAGAAGAGCGTGACTGTGTGAGTTTGTGTATGTGTGTTTGTGTGTTTGTGTGCGTGTGTGCATTCATACATTGGTGTATATGCCTGTGTGTTCAGGGTCCCTGCAGCCTTGATGAGACAGCTCACGCAAGATTTCCTCTGCCTCACTGCCTCCACTCAGCCTGCCTTCAGTACCAACACAAAAGGCCTTAGCTGTTTGTGATGCAGTGTGTGATGCTATCTTCTCTCTTGTACCACACACATACACTAACACACCTTGTTTCTCTTTCTGTCAGTGGACCCCCACCAGTATCCCCAGTGGACCCCCACCAGTATCCCCAGTGGACCCCCACCAGTATCCCCAGTGGACCTCCACCAGTATCCCCAGTGGACCCCCACCAGTATCCCAGTGTACCACCACCAGTATCCCCAGTGGACCCCCACCAGTATCCTCAGTGGACCCCCAACAGTATCCTCAGTGGACGACCACCAGTATCCTCAGAGGACCACCACCAGTATCCTCAGTGTACCACCACCAGTCTCCTCAGTGTACCACCACCAGTATCCTCAGTGTACCACCACCAGTATCCTCAGTGTACCACCACCAGTATCCTCAGTGGACCACCACCAGTATCCTCAGTGTACCACCACCAGTATCCTCAGTGGACCACCACCAGTATCCTCAGTGTACCACCACCAGTACCCTCAGTGTACCACCACCAGTACCCCAACGGACCACCACCAGTATCCTCAGTGTACCACCACCAGTACCCCCACGGACCACCACCAGTATCCTCAGTGGACCCCCACCAGTATCCTCAGTGTACCACCACCAGTATCCTCAGTGGACCACCACCAGTATCCCCACGGACCACCACCAGTATCCCCAGTGTACCACCACCAGTATCCTCAGTGGACCACCACCAGTATCCTCACGGACCACCACCAGTATCCCCACGGACCACCACCAGTATCCTCAGTGGACCACCACCAGTATCCTCAGTGGACGACCACCAGTATCCTCAGTGGACCCCCAACAGTATCCCCAGTGGACCACCACCAGTATCCCAGTGGACCACCACCAGTATCCTCAGTGGACCACCACCAGTATCCTCAGTGGACGACCACCAGTATCCTCAGTGTACCACCACCAGTATCCTCAGTGGACCACCACCAGTATCCTCAGTGGACGACCACCAGTATCCTCAGTGGACGACCACCAGTATCCTCAGTGGACCCCCAACAGTATCCCCAGTGGACCACCACCAGTATCCCAGTGGACCACCACCAGTATCCTCAGTGGACCACCACCAGTATCCTCAGTGGACGACCACCAGTATCCTCAGTGGACGACCACCAGTATCCTCAGTGGACGACCACCAGTATCCTCAGTGGACGACCACCAGTATCCCAGTGGACCACCACCAGTATCCTCAGTGTACCACCACCAGTATCCCAGTGTACCACCACCAGTATCCTCAGTGTACCACCACCAGTATCCCAGTGTACCACCACCAGTACCCTCAGTGTACCACCACCAGTATCCTCAGGATACCACCACCAGTATCCTCAGTGGACGACCACCAGTATCCTCAGTAGACCACCACCAGTATCCTCAGTGGACGACCACCAGTATCCTCAGTGTACCACCACCAGTATCCCAGTGTACCACCACCAGTATCCTCAGTGGACCACCACCAGTATCCTCAGTGTACCACCACCAGTATCCTCAGTGTACCACCACCAGTATCCTCAGTGTACCACCACCAGTATCCCCAGTGTACCACCACCAGAATCCTCAGTGTACCACCACCAGTATCCCCAGTGTACCACCACCAGTATCCTCAGTGGACCCCCACCAGAATCCTCAGTGGACCCCCACCAGTATCCTCAGTGGACCACCACCAGTATCCCCAGTGTACCACCACCAGTATCCTCAGTGGACCCCCACCAGTATCCTCAGTGGACCCCCACCAGTATCCTCAGTGGACCACCACCAGTATCCTCAGTGGACCACCACCAGTATCCTCAGTGTACCCCCACCAGTATCCTCAGTGTACCCCCACCGTTATCCTCAGTGTACCACCACCAGTATCCTCAGAGGACCACCACCAGTATCCTCAGTGTACCACCACCAGTATCCTCAGTGTACCACCACCAGTATCCTCAGTGGACCCCCATCAGTATCCTCAGTGGACCACCACCAGTACCCCCACGGACCACCACCAGTATCCCCAGTGTACCACCACCAGTACCCCCACGGACCACCACCAGTATCCCCACGGACCACCACCAGTCTCCTCAGTGTACCACCACCAGTATCCTCAGTGGACCACCACCAGTATCCTCAGTGTACCACCACCAGTCTCCTCAGTGGACCCCCAACAGTATCCTCAGTGGACCACCACCAGTCTCCTCAGTGGACCACCACCAGTCTCCTCAGTGGACCACCACCAGTCTCCTCAGTGGACCACAGGTTAGAAACCACTGTTGTATGAATTCATCTGTGGACCTTATTAGCTGAGAAGGATCCTGTACATGGCCTCTGTGGCAACGTTTCTGAAACTCGGTCCTGGGGCTTGATGATTAGTTGATTATTTAAATCAGCTGTGTAGTGATAGGTCCAAAACCCAAAGGGGTACCGGAGGTATTTCCATAGAGCAGGGATGAAAATAGCAAGACTCAGATATGCCTTATGTTCTGCCTTAGCACACCTCTCTCTCTCTGTGTGTGTCTCTCTCCCTCTCTCTCCTCTCTCTGTCTCTCTCTAGCTCTCTCTCTCTCTCTCTCTCTCTCTCTCACTCTGTCTCTATCTGTCTCTCTCTCTCTCTCTCTCTCTCTCTCTGTCTCTCTCTGTCTCTCTCTCTGTCTCTCTCTCTGTCTCTCTCTCTCTGTCTCTCTCTCTCCTCTCTCTCTATATATGTCTCTCTCTGTCTCTCTCTCTCTCTCTCTCTCTGTCTCTCTCTGTCTCTCTCTCTGTCTCTCTCTCTGTCTCTCTCTCTCTGTCTCTCTCTCTCCTCTCTCTCTATATATGTCTCTCTCTGTCTCTCTCTCTCCTCTCTCTCTATATATGTCTCTCTCTAGCTCTCTCTCTGTCTATCTCCAGCTCTCTCTCTGTCTCTCTCTCTCTCTGTCTCTCTCTCTCTGTCTCTCTCTCTGTCTCTCTCCATGTCTCTCTCTCTTTCTCTCTGTCTCTCTCTCTCTCTATAGTTTTCTCTCTCTCTCTCTCTCTAGCTCTCTCTAGCTCTCTCGCTAACTATCAGGTTAGTCTGCCAGCCACACAGACCTGATAAACAAACTATCAGGTTAGTCTGCCAGCCACAGACATTATCAGATCCAGATCCATCAATGTGGATCACATAGTATGACATGTCTATTTAAACCAATGTCAAACACACACACACACACACACACACACACACACACACACACACACACACACACACACACACACACACACACACACACACACACACACACACACACACACACACACACACACACACACACACACACACACACACACACCATGAGATATGTCTATTTAAACCAATGTCAAACACACACACACACACACACACACATATACACACATACACACCATGAGACATGTCTATTGAAGCCAATATCCCCCCTATGACATGTGACATGTCTATACAGATCCAGTCATGTACTATACATGCACATGCACATGCACATGGCTTTTGTGTTGTAGATATGTGGTAGTGGAGTATAGTAATGTTTTAAAAAATGTATACCTGCCTTAATTTTGCCGGACCCCAGGAAGAGTAGCTGCTGCCCTGACAGGAACTAACGGGGATCCATAATAAACCCCAGGAAGAGTAGCTGCTGCCTTGGCAGGAACTAACAGGGATCCATAATGAACCCCAGGAAGAGTAGCTGCTGCCTTGACAGGAACTAACAGGGATCCATAATAAACCCCAGGAAGAGTAGCTGCTGCCTTGACAGGAACTAAAAGGGATCCATAATAAACCACAGGAAGAGTAGCTGCTGCCTTGACAGGAACTAACAGGGATCCATAATAAACCCCAAGAAAAGTAGCTGCTGCCTTGGCAGGAACTAATGGGGATCCAAAATAAACCCCAGGAAGAGTAGCTGCTGCCTTGACAGGAACTAACAGGGATCCATAATAAACCCCAGGAAGAGTAGCTGCTGCCTTGGCAGGAACTAATGGGGATCCATAATAAACCCCAGGAAGAGTAGCTGATGCCTTGACATGAACTAATGGGGATCCATAATAAACCCCAGGAAGAGTAGCTGCTGCCTTGACAGGAACTACCAGGGATCCATAATAAACCCCAGGAAGAGTAGCTGCTGCCTTGACAGGAACTAACAGGGATCCATAATAAACCCCAAGAAGAGTAGCTGCTGCCTTGGCAGGAACTAACGGGGATCCATAATAAACCCCAGGAAGAGTAGCTGCTGCATTGGCAGGAACTAACGGGGATCCATAATAAACCCCAGGAAGAGTAGCTTCTGCCTTGACAGGAACTAATGGGGATCCATAATAAACCCCAGGAAGAGTAGCTGCTGTCTTGACAGGAACTACCAGGGATCCATAATAAACCCCAGGAAGAGTAGCTGCTGTCTTGACAGGAACTAACAGGATCCTTAATAAACCCCAAGAAAAGTAGCTGCTGCCTTGGCAGGAACTAATGGTGATCCATAATAAACCCCAGGAAGAGTAGCTGCTGCCTTGACAGGAACTAACAGGGATCCATAATAAACCCCAAGAAAAGTAGCTGCTGCCTTGACAGGAACTAATGGCGATCCATAATAAACCCCAGGAAGAGTATCTGCTGCCTTGACAGGAACTAATGGGGATCCTTAATAAACCCCAGGAAGAGTAGCTGCTGCCTTGGCAGGAACTAATGGGGATCCATAATAAACCCCAGGAAGAGTAGCTGATGCCTTGGCAGGAACTAATGGGGATCCATAATAAACCCCAAGAGAAGTAGCTGCTGCCTTGACAGGAACTAACGGGGATCCATAATAAACCCCAGGAAAAGTAGCTGCTGCCTTGGCATGAACTAATGGGGACCCATAATAAATCTGGTGTGCCAGAGTGTGCTCTGGGCATTCAGATCGTACACTGGACGCTCTGGCCAAAAAAGAAGGGGTGATCCAAGCATTCTGACCTCACAACAGCAGTCAAGCACCCAAGCTACCTGGCTAACGTTGGCTAGCTACTTCCAAACACAAATAAGAGAACACTCTGACCGTTTTATTCACCCTAGCAGTTAGGCTAGTGGTTAGGCTGTTTTTATGTTCTCTAGAGCGTTGGTGACTGCAACTGTGCTGCTGGCAACAATTGAATTATGCACTTTTTGCCAACGTTTACGGACACCGACCCTTTTCAACGGGTGCTGAGCGCTTGTAAATTGGTCAGGTAATCTGCTCTCTGCCACACTCAGAGGAGAGTGCTCTGAAATCGGAAGTGAAAGCCAATTTACCAGCTATGTCTATCCACAGTTGTCGCAGTGACATCATAAACATTCTAGTTATTTGCATAGTGGAGTATTTTGTTAAGACATATAGCTAGCTAGCTAAACAATGAGCCATGATCCCAAATCATGACGTTACTACCGTGCATGAATCTGCAGGTAGCTAACCAAACAGGTTCAATGTTAGCTAGCAAACATTAGGATATAACTAGCAATGCAAATAGCTCTGATATACAAATATTACTACACAGATTATACATGTAACATTAGCTAGCTAGCCATCCAGCCAGCTACTGGTAGTTAGCTAGCTAACAGTACGCTTTAACTTGCAATGAAAACAACTTTCTGACAAAATTACAAACATGTAATATCTCAAAATGTAGCTAGCTAGACTCTCTTACCTGCATACATGGATGGATGCTTCTGCCTCTCTGTCACGGATGCCGCGGTTGCCCTGTTTTTAAAGATGTAATCCGGAAGACAGGTGTTTTATACAACAGCCGCCTGTGTTTCATTTTCGACTCCGTCTGTATATTTGCAATCAAACGCCAGAATTTTCTTCAGCTCCTGAGGTATCATACTCTAATTCCACTGATTTCAAAACTCGGTCCTCCAGAAAGTGGAGAGCAACAGCAGTTCTGCTACGTGATATCTTTCAAAACAGCTGCGTTCGAAAAGATGACCTACACACACTGACCAGCTCATGTTATAGACAGAAGCTTGCTACATTTTAACAATTGTATTCGTATATATTCAGAGGGCATACAAGTGTGTTATTAAGGCACATGAAATTTCACATGTTCCAGAGTAATAATACCTTCAAGTGGTTTTCCTGTGAAGTAGTGACACGCGACATACGCCTAGATTCATGAAACGGGTCACAATTGTTCTATTTACAGAGTCCGAAACCCAACAACATCTGCAGTGGCATCGAGCTCAGCACCAGGAACTAGTCTAAGTTACCTTAATCTTTCCATGACTCCATGATTAGCAAATAAATATATTAGAGCTGGGCATAAACATTGTCTTTGTTTTGTTGTCATAGTTGGTGTCTTTATAAGAAAGGCTACAACTTCTACTGTAGTTCTCTGTATTATGGAGAGGCTTAGTTGATTGGTCATCAGTCTACTGTAGTTCTCTGTATTATGGAGGCTTAGTTGATTGGTCATCAGTCTAGTTGGTTGTTTTTATACACCGGGTGAGTCTAATCCTGAATGCTGATTGGTTAAACCGCGTTCCAGCCGGTGTCTATTCTACGAGTTACCGCCGGCTAAAACTATGACGTTAAAATGCCTGTTTACTTTGTTCCATCTGACTGCGCAATCCACTGTCTCATCAGCCCAGCCAGGCAATTTATAAAACGTGATCTCCACCATAAAAAGCATCTTGACATTATCTCACATTTATTTTAGAAACTTCTGAGATTTGTATAAACCTTTGCTGTCTGTCTGTCTCTCCGACATTTGCAACATTGTTTCAATATTCAAATTCTGTCTCCAGCTGTCGCATAGTAGTGAACGTGTCGGGAGTCGAGAAGTGCAGCATCAGTCATTCCAGCTTCAGTTTGAACTCATCGTGTTAGCTGTGTTGTTGGCTAGCTCCTCTGAACAACAGTCCTGACAAGAGGGAGCACACGCCTGGTGAAATCAGCTCATTGTTATGGATGTATCCAAATAAATGTCACAATTGTTTAGGTTAAGCTTGAAGTCTAAATTGGAGAAAAGCAGAGTTATTAGTAAGGAGAGGATGGTGTCTGTGATTGACTGGTGCTTGTTGGGGGTATTGTGTGTGAAGTTTAGTATGCATGATCTATTAACATACATTTTATGATATGAGAACACTCAGAGCAGGTGAGGGGACAAGGGGGATGGGTTGATATAGTACCTCGTTTGAGTGTGTACTGATGGGGACAAAAGTAGTAAAATGTTGGCTTAACTTCTCTAGGATAGGTGGAAGCATTTTCACTTTTGGATAAATAGCGTGCCCAATTTCAACTTCCTTCTACTCATCCCCAGAATATAAGATATGCATATTATTAATATATTTGGATAGAAAACACTCTGAAGTATCTAAAACTGTTTGAATCATGTCTGTGAGTATAACAGAACTTATGTAGCAGGCAAAACCCCAAGGAAAAACCATTCAGATTCTTATATTTTGAGGTCACTGTCTGTTCAATGATTTTTCATTGGGATACTATATTTCTAACGGACTTGTTTCCAGTTCCTACCGCTTTCACTGGATTTCACCAGTCTTTGGAAATTGGTTGAGGTTATTTCTTTGTGTAATGAAGAAGTACGGCCATCTTGAATGAGTGTCATTTGAAGTGTACTTTTTGAGAGAGGCGTGACTCGAAAAGTAGCGTCAGTTTGTTGTCTTCCTGTATTGAACACAGATAGTCCCGTTTTCAATTTATTCGATTATTAACGTTTAAAAATGCCTACAGTTGTATTACAAAAGTAGTTTGAAATGTTTTGGCAAAGTTTACATGTAACTTTTGAGATATTTTGTAGTGACGTTTGGAAGCTGTGTTTTTCTGTATCAAACGCGCCAAATAAATGGACATTTTGGATATATATGGACGGAATGAATCAAACAAAAGGACCATTTGTGATGTTTATGGGACATATTGGAGTGCCAACAAAAGAAGCTCGTCAAAGGTAAGGCATGATTTATATTTTATATCTGCGTTTGTTTTGTGCCTGCAGGGTTGAAATATGCTACTCTCTTTGTTTACTGTTGTGCTATCATCAGATAATAGCATCTTATGCTTTCGCCGAAAAGCCTTTTTGAAATCTGACATGTTGGCTGGATTCACAACGAGTGTAGCTTTAATTTGGTATCTTACATGTGTGATTTAATGAAAGTTAGATTTTTATAGTATTTTATTTGAATTTGGCGCTCTGCATTTTCCTTGGCTATTGGCCAAGTGGGACGCAAGCGTCCCGCCTATCCCAGAGAGGTGGCAAGGGAAGCCAGGCTTCCCCTACAAAAGATTACCAAGATTTTTTTGTTATACACTACAAAAGTTTTAGAACACCTACTCATTTTTTGTTATTTTACTATTTTCTACATTGTATGGAATCATGCAGTAACCAAAAAAGTGTTAAACAACTCATTTTTTAAAACATATTTGAGATTCTTCAAATAGCCGCCCTTTGCCTGGATGACAGCTTTGCACACTCTTGGCAATCTCTTCCTACACAATTCTAATTGATGAGAGGTGTTTCAGACATAATTATGCACCATAGTGTTATTTTTGAATTTCCGAATAGGGAGAGTTCAACCAATTGGTTGATTGAGTCTGCTGTCTGTAATAAAAATGTATGTTGTCATGTTTTGTTGCAATTATTGTGGCCTTTGTGTTTGGCCGATTGCACGGTCACGCTAGCAGCGAGTAGATGTGGTTGTCCTTCTTCAATATAGTCATTGGAATCAACAATGTTCCTATCTGCCAGGACATTGCAGGACATTGCGGTTGACTCATTTTCCCTGGCTTTGTAAAGACTACAGCCTGACAGGAGCCCCTCTTGTGTTCAACCCTCGAAGGCAGGCTTTTCAAATCATGGGCAGCACTAGTTTCAACAGGTTCACAGCAGCTATGTTACCATGTACTGTCTATCTGAGAAGGCAAAATAATTACAATGGCTGTGTCGGAGAGTAAAGAAATGACTTTGACTCTATGACTGATATTAGTCTTGGAGGAAGAGGAGCTAGGTCACATGTTCAGTAGAGGAGCTCTAGTGAACATGTGACCCAGCTCCTCTAGTGAACATGTGACCCAGCTCCTCTAGTGAACATGTGACCTAGTTCCTCTAGTGAACATGTGACCTAGCTCCTCTAGTGAACATGTGCCCCAGCTCCTCTAGTGAACATGTGACCCAGCTCCTCTAGTGAACATGTGACCCAGCTCCTCTAGTGAACATGTGACCTAGCTCCTCTAGTGAACATGTGACCTAGCTCCTCTAGTGAACATGTGACCTAGCTCCTCTAGTGAACATGTGACCCAGCTCCTCTAGTGAACATGTGACCTAGCTCCTCTAGTGAACATGTGACCTAGCTCCTCTAGTGAACATGTGACCCAGCTCCTCTACTGAACATGTGACCTAGCTCCTCTAGTGAACATGTGACCCAGCTCCTCTAGTGAACATGTGACCCAGCTCCTCTAGTGAACATGTGACCCAGCTCCTCTAGTGAACATGTGACCCAGCTCCTCTAGTGAACATGTGACCTAGCTCCTCTAGTGAACATCTGACCCAGCTCCTCTAGTGAACATGTGACCCAGCTCCTCTAGTGAACATGTGACCTAGCTCCTCTAGTGAACATGTGACCCAGCTCCTCTACTGAACATGTGACCCAGCTCCTCCTCTAGTGAACATGTGACCTAGCTCCTCTAGTGAACATGTGACCTAGCTCCTCTAGTGAACATGTGACCCAGCTCCTCTAGTGAACATGTGACCCAGCTCCTCCTCTAGTGAACATGTGACCTAGCTCCTCTAGTGAACATGTGACCTAGCTCCTCTAGTGAACATGTGACCCAGCTCCTCTAGTGAACATGTGACCTAGCTCCTCTAGTGAACATGTGACCCAGCTCCTCTAGTGAACATGTGACCCAGCTCCTCCTCTAGTGAACATGTGACCTAGCTCCTCCTCTAGTGAACATGTGACCCAGCTCCTCTAGTGAACATGTGACCCAGCTCCTCTAGTGAACATGTGACCTAGCTCCTCTAGTGAACATGTGACCCAGCTCCTCTTGTGAACATGTGACCCAGCTCCTCCTCTAGTGAACATGTGACCTAGCTCCTCCTCTAGTGAACATGTGACCCAGCTCCTCTAGTGAACATGTGACCCAGCTCCTCCTCTAGTGAACATGTGACATAGCTCCTCCTCTAGTGAATATGTGACCCAGCTCCTCTAGTGAACATGTGACCCAGCTCCTCTAGTGAACATGTGACCCAGCTCCTCTAGTGAACATGTGACCCAGCTCCTCTAGTGAACATGTGACCTAGCTCCTCTAGTGAACATGTGACCTAGCTCCTCTAGTGAAAATGTGACCCAGCTCCTCTAGTGAACATGTGACCTAGCTCCTCCTCTAGTGAACATGTGACCTAGCTCCTCTAGTGAACATGTGACCCAGCTCCTCTAGTGAACATGTGACCTAGCTCCTCCTCTAGTGAACATGTGACACAGCTCCTCTAGTGAACATGTGACCCAGCTCCTCTAGTGAACATGTGACCCAGCTCCTCTACTGAACATGTGACCTAGCTCCTCTAGTGAACATGTGACCTAGCTCCTCTAGTGAACATGTGACCTAGCTCCTCTAGTGAACATGTGACCCAGCTCCTCTAGTGAACATGTGACCCAGCTCCTCCTCTAGTGAACATGTGACCTAGCTCCTCCTCTAGTGAACATGTGACCCAGCTCCTCTAGTGAACATGTGACCCAGCTCCTCCTCTAGTGAACATGTGACCTAGCTCCTCCTCTAGTGAATATGTGACCCAGCTCCTCTAGTGAACATGTGACCCAGCTCCTCTAGTGAACATGTGACCTAGCTCCTCTAGTGAACATGTGACCCAGCTCCTCTAGTGAACATGTGACCCAGCTCCTCTAGTGAACATGTGACCCAGCTCCTCTAGTGAACATGTGACCCAGCTCCTCTACTGAACATGTGACCTAGCTCCTCTAGTGAACATGTGACCTACCTCCTCCAGTGAACATGTGACCCAGCTCCTCTAGTGAACATGTGACCCAGCTCCTCTAGTGAACATGTGACCTAGCTCCTCTAGTGAACATGTGACCCAGCTCCTCTACTGAACATGTGACCTAGCTCCTCTAGTGAACATTTGACCTAGCTCCTCTAGTGAACATGTGACCCAGCTCCTCCTCTAGTGAACATCTGACCTAGCTCCTCTAGTGAATATGTGACCCAGCTCCTCCAGTGAACATGTGACCTAGCTCCTCTAGTGAACATGTGACCTAGCTCCTCCTCTAGTGAACATGCGACCTAGCTCCTCTAGTGAACATGTGACCTAGCTCCTCCTCTAGTGATCATGTGACCTAGTTCCTCTAGTGAACATGTGACCCAGCTCCTCTAGTGAACATGTGACCTAGCTCCTCCTCTAGTGAACATGTGACCTAGTTCCTCTAGTGAACATGTGACCTAGCTCCTCCTCTAGTGAACAAGTGACCTAGCTCTTCTAGTGAACATGTGACCCAGCTCCTCTAGTGAACATGTGACCTAGCTCCTCCTCTAGTGAACATGTGACCTAGCTCCTCCTCTAGTGAACATGTGACCTAGCTCCTCCTCTAGTGAACATGTGACCCAGCTCCTCTAGTGAACATGTGACCTAGTTCCTCTAGTGAACATGTGACCCAGCTCCTCTAGTGAACATGTGACCTAGCTCCTCCTCTAGTGAACGTGTGACCCAGCTCCTCTACTGAACATGTGACCTAGCTCCTCTAGTGAACATGTGACCCAGCTCCTCTAGTGAACATGTGACCCAGCTCCTCCAGTGAACATGTGACCCAGCTCCTCTAGTGAACATGTGACCCAGCTCCTCTAGTGAACATGTGACCTAGCTCCTCTAGTGAACATGTGACCCTGCTCCTCTAGTGAACATGTGACCTAGCTCCTCCTCTAGTGAACATGTGACCCAGCTCCTCTAGTGAACATGTGACCCAGCTCCTCTAGTGAACATGTGACCTAGCTCCTCTAGTGAACATGTGACCTAGCTCCTCTAGTGAACATGTGACCTAGCTCCTCCTCTAGTGAACATGTGACCTAGCTCCTCTAGTGAACATGTGACCAAGCTCCTCTAGTGAACATTTGACCTAGCTCCTCTAGTGAACATGTGACCCAGCTCCTCCTCTAGTGAACATGTGACCTAGCTCCTCTAGTGAACATGTGACCTAGCTCCTCTAGTGAACATGTGACCTAGCTCCTCCTCTAGTGAACATGTGACCTAGCTCCTCCTCTAGTGAACATGTGACCTAGCTCCTCCTCTAGTGAACATGTGACCTAGCTCCTACTCTAGTGAACATGTGACCTAGCTCCTCCTCTAGTGAACATGTGACCCAGCTCCTCTAGTGAACATGTGACCTAGTTCCTCTAGTGAACATGTGACCCAGCTCCTCTAGTGAACATGTGACCTAGCTCCTCCTCTAGTGAACATGTGACCTAGTTCCTCTAGTGAACATGTGACCTAGCTCCTCCACTAGTGAACATGTGACCTAGTTCCTCTAGTGAACATGTGACCTAGCTCCTCCTCTAGTGAACATGTGACCCAGCTCCTCTACTGAACATGTGACCTAGCTCCTCTAGTGAACATGTGACCCAGCTCCTCTAGTGAACATGTGACCCAGCTCCTCCAGTGAACATGTGACCCAGCTCCTCTAGTGAACATGTGACCCAGCTCCTCTAGTGAACGTGTGACCTAGCTCCTCTAGTGAACATGTGACCCAGCTCCTCTAGTGAACATGTGACCTAGCTCCTCCTCTAGTGAACATGTGACCCAGCTCCTCCTCTAGTGAACATGTGACATAGCTCCTCCTCTAGTGAATATGTGACCCAGCTCCTCTAGTGAACATGTGACCCAGCTCCTCTAGTGAACATGTGACCCAGCTCCTCTAGTGAACATGTGACCCAGCTCCTCTAGTGAACATGTGACCTAGCTCCTCTAGTGAACTTGTGACCTAGCTCCTCTAGTGAACATGTGACCCAGCTCCTCTAGTGAACATGTGACCTAGCTCCTCCTCTAGTGAACATGTGACCTAGCTCCTCTAGTGAACATGTGACCCAGCTCCTCTAGTGAACATGTGACCTAGCTCCTCCTCTAGTGAACATGTGACACAGCTCCTCTAGTGAACATGTGACCCAGCTCCTCTAGTGAACATGTGACCCAGCTCCTCTACTGAACATGTGACCTAGCTCCTCTAGTGAACATGTGACCTAGCTCCTCTAGTGAACATGTGACCTAGCTCCTCTAGTGAACATGTGACCCAGCTCCTCTAGTGAACATGTGACCTAGCTCCTCTAGTGAACATGTGACCCAGCTCCTCTAGTGAACATGTGACCCAGCTCCTCTACTGAACATGTGACCTAGCTCCTCTAGTGAACATGTGACCTACCTCCTCCAGTGAACATGTGACCCAGCTCCTCTAGTGAACATGTGACCCAGCTCCTCTAGTGAACATGTGACCTAGCTCCTCTAGTGAACATGTGACCCAGCTCCTCTACTGAACATGTGACCTAGCTCCTCTAGTGAACATTTGACCTAGCTCCTCTAGTGAACATGTGACCCAGCTCCTCCTCTAGTGAACATCTGACCTAGCTCCTCTAGTGAATATGTGACCCAGCTCCTCCAGTGAACATGTGACCTAGCTCCTCTAGTGAACATGTGACCTAGCTCCTCCTCTAGTGAACATGTGACCTAGCTCCTCTAGTGAACATGTGACCTAGCTCCTCCTCTAGTGATCATGTGACCTAGTTCCTCTAGTGAACATGTGACCCAGCTCCTCTAGTGAACATGTGACCTAGCTCCTCCTCTAGTGAACATGTGACCTAGTTCCTCTAGTGAACATGTGACCTAGCTCCTCCTCTAGTGAACATGTGACCTAGCTCTTCTAGTGAACATGTGACCCAGCTCCTCCTCTAGTGAATATGTGACCCAGCTCCTCTAGTGAACATGTGACCTAGCTCCTCCTCTAGTGAACATGTGACCTAGCTCCTCCTCTAGTGAACATGTGACCTAGCTCCTCCTCTAGTGAACATGTGACCCAGCTCCTCTAGTGAACATGTGACCTAGTTCCTCTAGTGAACATGTGACCCAGCTCCTCTAGTGAACATGTGACCTAGCTCCTCCTCTAGTGAACGTGTGACCCAGCTCCTCTACTGAACATGTGACCTAGCTCCTCTAGTGAACATGTGACCCAGCTCCTCTAGTGAACATGTGACCCAGCTCCTCCAGTGAACATGTGACCCAGCTCCTCTAGTGAACATGTGACCCAGCTCCTCTAGTGAACATGTGACCTAGCTCCTCTAGTGAACATGTGACCCTGCTCCTCTAGTGAACATGTGACCTAGCTCCTCCTCTAGTGAACATGTGACCCAGCTCCTCTAGTGAACATGTGACCCAGCTCCTCTAGTGAACATGTGACCTAGCTCCTCTAGTGAACATGTGACCTAGCTCCTCTAGTGAACATGTGACCTAGCTCCTCCTCTAGTGAACATGTGACCTAGCTCCTCTAGTGAACATGTGACCTAGCTCCTCTAGTGAACATTTGACCTAGCTCCTCTAGTGAACATGTGACCCAGCTCCTCCTCTAGTGAACATCTGACCTAGCTCCTCTAGTGAATATGTGACCCAGCTCCTCCAGTGAACATGTGACCTAGCTCCTCTAGTGAACATGTGACCTAGCTCCTCCTCTAGTGAACATGTGACCTAGCTCCTCTAGTGAACATGTGACCTAGCTCCTCCTCTAGTGATCATGTGACCTAGTTCCTCTAGTGAACATGTGACCCAGCTCCTCTAGTGAACATGTGACCTAGCTCCTCCTCTAGTGAACATGTGACCTAGTTCCTCTAGTGAACATGTGACCTAGCTCCTCCTCTAGTGAACATGTGACCTAGCTCTTCTAGTGAACATGTGACCCAGCTCCTCCTCTAGTGAATATGTGACCCAGCTCCTCTAGTGAACATGTGACCTAGCTCCTCCTCTAGTGAACATGTGACCTAGCTCCTCCTCTAGTGAACATGTGACCTAGCTCCTCCTCTAGTGAACATGTGACCCAGCTCCTCTAGTGAACATGTGACCTAGTTCCTCTAGTGAACATGTGACCCAGCTCCTCTAGTGAACATGTGACCTAGCTCCTCCTCTAGTGAACGTGTGACCCAGCTCCTCTACTGAACATGTGACCTAGCTCCTCTAGTGAACATGTGACCCAGCTCCTCTAGTGAACATGTGACCCAGCTCCTCCAGTGAACATGTGACCCAGCTCCTCTAGTGAACATGTGACCCAGCTCCTCTAGTGAACATGTGACCTAGCTCCTCTAGTGAACATGTGACCCTGCTCCTCTAGTGAACATGTGACCTAGCTCCTCCTCTAGTGAACATGTGACCCAGCTCCTCTAGTGAACATGTGACCCAGCTCCTCTAGTGAACATGTGACCTAGCTCCTCTAGTGAACATGTGACCTAGCTCCTCTAGTGAACATGTGACCTAGCTCCTCCTCTAGTGAACATGTGACCTAGCTCCTCTAGTGAACATGTGACCAAGCTCCTCTAGTGAACATTTGACCTAGCTCCTCTAGTGAACATGTGACCCAGCTCCTCCTCTAGTGAACATGTGACCTAGCTCCTCTAGTGAACATGTGACCTAGCTCCTCTAGTGAACATGTGACCTAGCTCCTCCTCTAGTGAACATGTGACCTAGCTCCTCCTCTAGTGAACATGTGACCTAGCTCCTCCTCTAGTGAACATGTGACCTAGCTCCTCCTCTAGTGAACATGTGACCTAGCTCCTCCTCTAGTGAACATGTGACCCAGCTCCTCTAGTGAACATGTGACCTAGTTCCTCTAGTGAACATGTGACCCAGCTCCTCTAGTGAACATGTGACCTAGCTCCTCCTCTAGTGAACATGTGACCTAGTTCCTCTAGTGAACATGTGACCTAGCTCCTCCACTAGTGAACGTGTGACCTAGTTCCTCTAGTGAACATGTGACCTAGCTCCTCCTCTAGTGAACATGTGACCCAGCTCCTCTACTGAACATGTGACCTAGCTCCTCTAGTGAACATGTGACCCAGCTCCTCTAGTGAACATGTGACCCAGCTCCTCCAGTGAACATGTGACCCAGCTCCTCCTCTAGTGAACATGTGACATAGCTCCTCCTCTAGTGAATATGTGACCCAGCTCCTCTAGTGAACATGTGACCCAGCTCCTCTAGTGAACATGTGACCCAGCTCCTCTAGTGAACATGTGACCCAGCTCCTCTAGTGAACATGTGACCTAGCTCCTCTAGTGAACATGTGACCTAGCTCCTCTAGTGAACATGTGACCCAGCTCCTCTAGTGAACATGTGACCTAGCTCCTCCTCTAGTGAACATGTGACCTAGCTCCTCTAGTGAACATGTGACCCAGCTCCTCTAGTGAACATGTGACCTAGCTCCTCCTCTAGTGAACATGTGACACAGCTCCTCTAGTGAACATGTGACCCAGCTCCTCTAGTGAACATGTGACCCAGCTCCTCTAGTGAACATGTGACCCAGCTCCTCCTCTAGTGAACATGTGACCTAGCTCCTCCTCTAGTGAACATGTGACCTAGCTCCTCCTCTAGTGAACATGTGACACAGCTCCTCTAGTGAACATGTGACCCAGCTCCTCTAGTGAACATGTGACCCAGCTCCTCTACTGAACATGTGACCTAGCTCCTCTAGTGAACATGTGACCTAGCTCCTCTAGTGAACATGTGACCTAGCTCCTCTAGTGAACATGTGACCCAGCTCCTCTAGTGAACATGTGACCTAGCTCCTCTAGTGAACATGTGACCCAGCTCCTCTAGTGAACATGTGACCCAGCTCCTCTACTGAACATGTGACCTAGCTCCTCTAGTGAACATGTGACCTACCTCCTCCAGTGAACATGTGACCCAGCTCCTCTAGTGAACATGTGACCCAGCTCCTCTAGTGAACATGTGACCTAGCTCCTCTAGTGAACATGTGACCCAGCTCCTCTACTGAACATGTGACCTAGCTCCTCTAGTGAACATTTGACCTAGCTCCTCTAGTGAACATGTGACCCAGCTCCTCCTCTAGTGAACATCTGACCTAGCT
This sequence comes from Salvelinus fontinalis, assembly GCF_029448725.1. Lineage (NCBI taxonomy): Eukaryota > Metazoa > Chordata > Actinopteri > Salmoniformes > Salmonidae > Salvelinus > Salvelinus fontinalis. The sequence continues at coordinate 4,037,700 of NC_074671.1, forward strand.
CCTCTAGTGAATATGTGACCCAGCTCCTCCAGTGAACATGTGACCTAGCTCCTCTAGTGAACATGTGACCTAGCTCCTCCTCTAGTGAACATGTGACCTAGCTCCTCTAGTGAACATGTGACCTAGCTCCTCCTCTAGTGATCATGTGACCTAGTTCCTCTAGTGAACATGTGACCCAGCTCCTCTAGTGAACATGTGACCCAGCTCCTCCTCTAGTGAACATGTGACCTAGTTCCTCTAGTGAACATGTGACCTAGCTCCTCCTCTAGTGAACATGTGACCTAGCTCTTCTAGTGAACATGTGACCTAGCTCCTCCTCTAGTGAACATGTGACCCAGCTCCTCTAGTGAACATGTGACCTAGTTCCTCTAGTGAACATGTGACCCAGCTCCTCTAGTGAACATGTGACCTAGCTCCTCCTCTAGTGAACGTGTGACCCAGCTCCTCTACTGAACATGTGACCTAGCTCCTCTAGTGAACATGTGACCCAGCTCCTCTAGTGAACATGTGACCCAGCTCCTCCAGTGAACATGTGACCCAGCTCCTCTAGTGAACATGTGACCCAGCTCCTCTAGTGAACATGTGACCTAGCTCCTCTAGTGAACATGTGACCCTGCTCCTCTAGTGAACATGTGACCTAGCTCCTCCTCTAGTGAACATGTGACCCAGCTCCTCTAGTGAACATGTGACCCAGCTCCTCTAGTGAACATGTGACCTAGCTCCTCTAGTGAACATGTGACCTAGCTCCTCTAGTGAACATGTGACCTAGCTCCTCCTCTAGTGAACATGTGACCTAGCTCCTCTAGTGAACATGTGACCAAGCTGCTCTAGTGAACATTTGACCTAGCTCCTCTAGTGAACATGTGACCCAGCTCCTCCTCTAGTGAACATGTGACCTAGCTCCTCTAGTGAACATGTGACCTAGCTCCTCTAGTGAACATGTGACCTAGCTCCTCCTCTAGTGAACATGTGACCTAGCTCCTCCTCTAGTGAACATGTGACCTAGCTCCTCCTCTAGTGAACATGTGACCTAGCTCCTCCTCTAGTGAACATGTGACCTAGCTCCTCCTCTAGTGAACATGTGACCCAGCTCCTCTAGTGAACATGTGACCTAGTTCCTCTAGTGAACATGTGACCCAGCTCCTCTAGTGAACATGTGACCTAGCTCCTCCTCTAGTGAACATGTGACCTAGTTCCTCTAGTGAACATGTGACCTAGCTCCTCCACTAGTGAACATGTGACCTAGTTCCTCTAGTGAACATGTGACCTAGCTCCTCCTCTAGTGAACATGTGACCCAGCTCCTCTACTGAACATGTGACCTAGCTCCTCTAGTGAACATGTGACCCAGCTCCTCTAGTGAACATGTGACCCAGCTCCTCCAGTGAACATGTGACCCAGCTCCTCTAGTGAACATGTGACCCAGCTCCTCTAGTGAACGTGTGACCTAGCTCCTCTAGTGAACATGTGACCCAGCTCCTCTAGTGAACATGTGACCTAGCTCCTCCTCTAGTGAACATGTGACCCAGCTCCTCTAGTGAACATGTGACCCAGCTCCTCTAGTGAACATGTGACCTAGCTCCTCTAGTGAACATGTGACCTAGTTCCTCTAGTGAACATGTGACCTAGCTCCTCCTCTAGTGAACATGTGACCTAGCTCCTCCTCTAGTGAACATGTGACCCAGCTCCTCTAGTGAACATGTGACCCAGCTCCTCTAGTGAACATTTGACCTAGCTCCTCTAGTGAACATGTGACCCAGCTCCTCCTCTAGTGAACATGTGACCCAGCTCCTCTAGTGAACATGTGACCCAGCTCCTCTAGTGAACATGTGACCCAGCTCCTCTACTGAACATGTGACCTAGCTCCTCTAGTGAACATGTGACCTAGCTCCTCTAGTGAACATGTGACCTAGCTCCTCTAGTGAACATGTGACCCAGCTCCTCTAGTGAACATGTGACCTAGCTCCTCTAGTGAACATGTGACCCAGCTCCTCTAGTGAACATGTGACCCAGCTCCTCTACTGAACATGTGACCTAGCTCCTCTAGTGAACATGTGACCTACCTCCTCCAGTGAACATGTGACCCAGCTCCTCTAGTGAACATGTGACCCAGCTCCTCTAGTGAACATGTGACCTAGCTCCTCTAGTGAACATGTGACCCAGCTCCTCTACTGAACATGTGACCTAGCTCCTCTAGTGAACATTTGACCTAGCTCCTCTAGTGAACATGTGACCCAGCTCCTCCTCTAGTGAACATCTGACCTAGCTCCTCTAGTGAATATGTGACCCAGCTCCTCCAGTGAACATGTGACCTAGCTCCTCTAGTGAACATGTGACCTAGCTCCTCCTCTAGTGAACATGTGACCTAGCTCCTCTAGTGAACATGTGACCTAGCTCCTCCTCTAGTGATCATGTGACCTAGTTCCTCTAGTGAACATGTGACCCAGCTCCTCTAGTGAACATGTGACCTAGCTCCTCCTCTAGTGAACATGTGACCTAGTTCCTCTAGTGAACATGTGACCTAGCTCCTCCTCTAGTGAACATGTGACCTAGCTCTTCTAGTGAACATGTGACCCAGCTCCTCCTCTAGTGAACATGTGACCCAGCTCCTCTAGTGAACATGTGACCTAGCTCCTCCTCTAGTGAACATGTGACCTAGCTCCTCCTCTAGTGAACATGTGACCTAGCTCCTCCTCTAGTGAACATGTGACCCAGCTCCTCTAGTGAACATGTGACCTAGTTCCTCTAGTGAACATGTGACCCAGCTCCTCTAGTGAACATGTGACCTAGCTCCTCCTCTAGTGAACGTGTGACCCAGCTCCTCTACTGAACATGTGACCTAGCTCCTCTAGTGAACATGTGACCCAGCTCCTCTAGTGAACATGTGACCCAGCTCCTCCAGTGAACATGTGACCCAGCTCCTCTAGTGAACATGTGACCCAGCTCCTCTAGTGAAAATGTGCCCTAGCTCCTCTAGTGAACATGTGACCCTGCTCCTCTAGTGAACATGTGACCTAGCTCCTCCTCTAGTGAACATGTGACCCAGCTCCTCTAGTGAACATGTGACCCAGCTCCTCTAGTGAACATGTGACCTAGCTCCTCTAGTGAACATGTGACCTAGCTCCTCTAGTGAACATGTGACCTAGCTCCTCCTCTAGTGAACATGTGACCTAGCTCCTCTAGTGAACATGTGACCAAGCTCCTCTAGTGAACATTTGACCTAGCTCCTCTAGTGAACATGTGACCCAGCTCCTCCTCTAGTGAACATGTGACCTAGCTCCTCTAGTGAACATGTGACCTAGCTCCTCTAGTGAACATGTGACCTAGCTCCTCCTCTAGTGAACATGTGACCTAGCTCCTCCTCTAGTGAACATGTGACCTAGCTCCTCCTCTAGTGAACATGTGACCTAGCTCCTCCTCTAGTGAACATGTGACCTAGCTCCTCCTCTAGTGAACATGTGACCCAGCTCCTCTAGTGAACATGTGACCTAGTTCCTCTAGTGAACATGTGACCCAGCTCCTCTAGTGAACATGTGACCTAGCTCCTCCTCTAGTGAACATGTGACCTAGTTCCTCTAGTGAACATGTGACCTAGCTCCTCCACTAGTGAACATGTGACCTAGTTCCTCTAGTGAACATGTGACCTAGCTCCTCCTCTAGTGAACATGTGACCCAGCTCCTCTACTGAACATGTGACCTAGCTCCTCTAGTGAACATGTGACCCAGCTCCTCTAGTGAACATGTGACCCAGCTCCTCCAGTGAACATGTGACCCAGCTCCTCTAGTGAACATGTGACCCAGCTCCTCTAGTGAACGTGTGACCTAGCTCCTCTAGTGAACATGTGACCCAGCTCCTCTAGTGAACATGTGACCTAGCTCCTCCTCTAGTGAACATGTGACCCAGCTCCTCTAGTGAACATGTGACCCAGCTCCTCTAGTGAACATGTGACCTAGCTCCTCTAGTGAACATGTGACCTAGTTCCTCTAGTGAACATGTGACCTAGCTCCTCCTCTAGTGAACATGTGACCTAGCTCCTCCTCTAGTGAATATGTGACCCAGCTCCTCTAGTGAACATGTGACCCAGCTCCTCTAGTGAACATTTGACCTAGCTCCTCTAGTGAACATGTGACCCAGCTCCTCCTCTAGTGAACATGTGACCTAGCTCCTCTAGTGAACATGTGACCTAGCTCCTCTAGTGAACATGTGACCTAGCTCCTCCTCTAGTGAACATGTGACCTAGCTCCTCCTCTAGTGAACATGTGACCTAGCTCCTCCTCTAGTGAACATGTGACCTAGCTCCTCCTCTAGTGTGCTGCATCAGACTAACCGGAGCTTTGCTATACGGTTCTGGTGGTTTTATAGTGAGAAAGGGGAACGTACCTGAACACTTCCTGGACAGAAACACTGAGAAGTTCAAACACCTGAACACCTGTAGAATAAATGCAGAAGGCTGTAATTCAGGTTGGTTGCTGATCAAGTTTGCTTCGATGTAGAATGCAGTGCAGCTCTGACTAGATACTCAACATATTACCTGTTTTTAACTTTGTATTTTCCACAACATTTCATTGGTACAAAAATAGAACCCTCATGAACACCAGATGTTATGTGATTGAATTTGTGTGACAATTGCTAAACAAATTAAATAGTGTTTTAGCCTGGTCTGTTTTTGATGTTGAATAAACTTGTCTGTCCAGGGTGTGGATTTTTCACTCTTAGTAAAAAAAGGGTTCCAAAATGGTACTTTCGGCTGTCCCTATAGGAGAACCCTTTTTGGTTCTAGGTTAAAAACCCTTTTTGGTTCCAGGTAAAACCATTTTGGGTTACGTGTATATCCCTCTGTGGAAACGGTTCTACCTGGAACCGAAAAGGGTTCTACCTTGAACCAACAAGGTTTCATCAAAGGGTTACCCTATTGGGACAGATGAAGAACCCGTTTAGGTTCTAGATACCGTTTATTTGTGTGTGTGTATATTGGAGGCAATTAAAAGTTAAATTAAAGCTCTTTACAAAGGAAAGGCTGAAATTGATCAGGCTGGATCTCCTATACACAGACATCCTGACAACACTAATGCTGGCTTTAAACCTGAGTTATAGACCGATGACATCTCCAGCCTGCCGTGTGTGCGTGTGTGTGTGTGTGTGTGTGTGTGTGTGTGTGTGTGTGTGTGTGTGTGTGTGTGTGTGTGTGTGTGTTCGCATGTGCGCAAGCGTGCACACTTCAATGTGTGCCATCTCTTTGATGGTCTTAATAAATGTTTTTTTTTCTTTAACCTCTGCTGAAGGTGACATAAATCAGTTTCTCGGAGGGAACACTCTTTATCAATATTAATGTTGTCTGAAGCTATTTCACACATGGTTAGCTAGGGGATGAGAAAGTCTCCTGGGGTGGATGTTTAGTGGGGCCTTCCTGAATATTTTCCAGATTCCTAATCACTAGGCAGAGCATGTCATATGCACTAATACACTATAACATCTCACCCAAGTCATTTGTTTTATTTTCCCATATCGAGCATCGCTCAGCTTATCGTACCGCTACAGCCCTTTAAGAAGCGCTTAGAGAATTATAATTGGTAAATGTTCAATAATGTCCCCCGGTTGATTCTGCCTCTGTCTGTCGTGATGTCATCTCTTTTCGTGCTTCTGTAGAGGATTGTGTATTTATTTATTTGCGCTTTTTTAAGGGAGAATGGAAGCCCATTCCCCTGACATTTTGGCATTAATTGAGACATTCGGATAGTGCTTCCCAACTCCGGTCCTCCAGTACCCCCATCAGCCCAACTCCAGTCCTCCAACAGCCCAACTCCAGTCCCCCAACAGCCCTCCTCCAGTTCCTCCATCAACCCAACTCCGGTCCTCCAGTACCCACAACAGCCCAACTCCAGTCCTCCAGTACCCCCAACAGCCCAACTCCAGTCCTCCAGTACCCCCCAACAGCCCAACTCCAGTCCTCCAGTACCCCCAACAGCCCAACTCCAGTCCTCCAGTACCCCCAACAGCCCAACTCCAGTCCTCCAGTACCCCCAACAGCCCAACTCCAGTCCTCCAGTACCCCCAACAGCCCAACTCCAGTCCTCCAGTACCCCCCAACAGCCCAACTCCAATCCTCCAGTACCCCCAACAGCCCAACTCCAGTCCTCCAGTACCCCCAACAGCCCAACTCCAGTCCTCCAGTACCCCCAACAGCCCAACTCCGGTCCTCCAACAGCCCAACTCCAGTCCTCCAGTACCCCCATCAGCCCAACTCCAGTCCTCCAGTACCCCCAACGCCCAACTCCAGTCCTCCAACAGCCCAATTCCAGTCCTCCAACAGCCCAACTCCAGTCCTCCAGTACCCCCAACAGCCCAACTCTAGTCCTCCAGTACCCCCAACAGCCCAACTCCGGTCCTCCAACAGCCCAACTCCAGTCCTCCAGTACCCCCAACAGCCCAACTCCAGTCCTCCAACAGCCCAACTCCAGTCCTCCAGTACCCCCAACAGCCCAACTCCAGTCCTCCAACAGCCCAACTCCAGTCCTCCAGTACCCCCAACAGCCCAACTCCAGTCCTCCAGTACCCCCAACAGCCCAACTCCAGTCCTCCAGTACCCCCAACAACCCAACTCCAGTCCCCCAACAGCCCTCCTCCAGTTCCTCCATCAACCCAACTCCGGTCCTCCAGTACCCCCAACAGCCCAACTCCGGTCCTCCAGTACCACCATCAGCACACATGTGTGTTGTAGCCCTGGTCAAAAACACCTGATTCAACTGGTCAAGGGATTGATGATTAGTTTACAGGAAGAATAACGTGTGCTTGTCTGGGGACACAATGAAACTATGTTGGGGGACGGAGGACCGGAGTTGGGAAACACTGCAATAGGATAAACAGGAGAGACACAGTAGGGAAGAGGACCGTGTTGTGAACCTCGGTCTTTAGCGCATGGGGACAACATAATATGTTGTTGTCACCCACTCAGCCACACCCGGGTACATAGAGGATTGTGTTGTTGGAACGCAGATGACACCAGAGCTCAACTGAGATACACAGAAGTGAATTGTGTTTGGTGTTTAAATGGATTTCACAAGGACATGTAGCAATTATTGACGAACAATGTTGACCTGTGTCCACATAGACCAATAAAAACCACTGCTCGTAGACATGAGATACAGCAAGAAACTGTATAGGCTACCATTAGGAGATGGGGAATTATATAGTCTGTCACAGATACTTCACGAAGGCTGCACACATGCCATTCCAACCTTGTATGTTCCCTGAAAGTGAGCTGAAATCCTAAAAATTATACCTTCTTTTTAAATGTCGGTAAGCTTGGCTGTGCAGTTGTCTGGAGAGCTCCTCAAAGACATTCTTTATTCCTCGCCCCATGTGGCCCTAACACAGCCTCTATCAGTTGTCCCACTCTCTCCCCCTGACTCCCGTAGCCAGGAAAAATGCATTCACAATTCAATTTCTTTCTCTAAATGGAAGTTCCACTCCGTCTGGGTCTCAAGCTTGAATATTAGAGTAAGACGGGAAGGGCACTGGATGTATAGAATACACTTACAGGTCAAATATAAGGTTGAGAAAGTTCTTACCTCAAACTGAAAACTCTGAATTGTTAAGCAGTGCAGATCTGAGGAGAGAGAGAGAGAGAGAGAGAGAGAGAGAGAGAGAGAGAGAGAGAGAGAGAGAGAGAGAGAGAGAGAGAGAGAGAGAGAGAGAGAGAGAGAGAGAGAGAGAGAGAGAGAGAGAGAGAGATGAGAGAGAGAGAGAGAGAGGAGAGAGAGAGAGAGGAGAGAGAGAAGAGAGAGAGAGAGAGAGAGAGAGAGAAGAGAGAGAGAGAGAGAGAGAGAGAGAGAGAGAGAGAGAGAGAGAGAGAGAGAGAGAGATGAGAAGAGAGAGAGAGAGAGAGAGAGAAATAACTAGCATTAGTTAAGACCAGGAGTCATTTATTCTCTCAAGTCTAGACCCCTTAAATTCTTGTTAATCTAACTGCACTCTCCAATTTACAGTAGCTATTACAGTGAAAGAATACCACGCTATTGTTTGAGGAGAATATTGTGAGAATTTACTCTTGAAAATGTATCTATTATTTTTTGCTGCAATTAGCCGATAGAAACACATTGAATAACAGATTCACTAGAAAGACAGAATAGAAAATAAATAATGATAATAATAATAATACTGATAATAATAATGATGATAATGATGATAATAATAACAATAATAATGATGATAATAATGATGATAATGATGATGATAATAATAATAACAATAATAATGATGATAATAATGATAATAATGATGATAATAATAACAATAATAATGATGATAATGATGATGATGATGATAATAATAATAATAATAATGATAATAATAATAATAATACTGATCATAATAATAATAATAATAATAATAATAATAATGATGATAATGATAATAATAATAATAATGATGATAATAATGATAATAATGATGATAATAATAACAATAATAATGATGATAATGATGATGATGATGATAATAATAATAATAATGATAATAATAATAATAATAATGATAATAATAATAATAATAATAATAATAATAATGATAATAATAATAATAATAATAATAATAATAATAATAATGATAATAATAATAATAATAATACTGATCATAATAATAATAATGATAATAATAATAATAGTAATAATAATAATACTGATAATAATAATAACAATAATGACCATAATAATGATAATGATGAAAATAATAATAATAATAATAATAATAATAATAATCTATCTAAGCGTCTATTTTATATCTGAGAGATACTATATAAGAAAAAGCTATTTTTTACACATATTTAACCTGGCTTACATCAGGCTGCTAACTCACGAGAAAGCTTCAAAACTGTAACAAGTGTCTCCAACCTGGTTCAGGTTATCAGTCAACCACCTACAAACAGCACAGGAATGAAATGATCAACATGTATTGTTTAGATCTTTACTAATGCTGCAGAAATGTGCTTTAAAGCAGTATCCAAATCCATCAGATGTAGTGATCACACTATAATAGCCACATCTAGGAAAACCAAAGTTCCAAAGCCTGGGCCTAATATAGTGTATAAAAGGTCATACAATACGTTTTGTAGTGATTTCTAGGTTGCAAATGTAAAGATGTGTTGGTCTGCTGTGTGTAATGAGGAGCAACCAGATGAAACACTTGAAACATTTATGAAATTCCTTATTCTGTCACGTCCTGTCCTTAGAGATCCTTTTTATGTCTCTGTTTAGGTTGGTCAGGGCGTGAGTTTGGGTGGGCATTCTATGTCTGGTGTTCTACGTTGTCCTTGTTTGTTGTTTTGGTTTAGTGTTACGTATTTTAATGAAAGAATATGAACACTTACCACGCTGCCCCTTGGTCCTCTTCTTCTCCTCCAGATGACAAGCTTTACTTATTCCAGTTACTAATAAGAATCCACCCATTAAGAACATGAAAGTAAAAACGGTTCATGAGAAATTTTAACATTTTATGATTGAGAGGGATGAGACAAAAGGAATGACAAATAATTCTGGTTGCACAACCAACTGGTACACGTACTGCAAATTGAGAAATCATGTGACTAAACTGAATAAAAAGAAGAAACTACACTATGAAACAAATATACATTTAAAAAAGAATGATAGTAAAAATCATTGGACCACCTTAAATGAAATTGTGGGTAAAAAGGCAAACTCAGCTCCATCATTCATTGGATGAAATGGCTCATGCATCACAAAACCCACTGATATAGCCAATTATTTTAATGATTTCTTCATTGACAAGATTAGCAAAGTTAGGCATGACATGCCAGTAACAAATGTGACTAGGTGCTGACCTAACATAATCGTTTGGTGTGCTTTCGCCGTACAGTCTATTTGAAATCGAACGCTGCGGCTGGATTAACAAGAAGTTTGTCTTTAAAATGGTGTAAAATAATTGTATGTTTGAGGAATCTTAATTGTGAGATTAGGAGACACTGTGACCCTGTGACACTGTGACTGTGACCGACGGGGCCAAACAGGCAGGATATAACCCCACCCACTTTGCCAAAGCACAGCCCCCGCACCACTAGAGGGGTATATTCAACCACCAACTTACCATCCTGAGACAAGGCCGAGTATAGCCCACAAAGACCTCCGCCACGGCACAACCCAACGGGGGAGGGGCCCTGTAATAGGGTTAGAGGCAGCGAATCCCAGTGGAGAGAGGGGAACCGGCCAGGCAGAGACAGCAAGGGCGGTTCGTTGCTCCAGTGCCTTTCCGTTCACCTTCACACTCCTGGGCCAGACTACACTCAATCATAGGACCTAATGAAGAGACGTCTTCAATCATGACTTAAAGGTTGAGACCAAGTCTGCGTCTCTCACATGGGTAGGCAGACCATTCCATAAAAATTGAGCTCTATAGGAGAAAGCCCTGCCTCCAGCAGGTATTTAACAACAGGTATTTACACATGTTATATTTTGTATTGTATTTTTGTATTTTGTTCTCCCAGTAGGAAAATGTGATGCAAGGGATTTTGCCAACGACAGCCATCAATACTGTTAAGCCCTGCACAACTAACGTGCTGTTTCCCATTTAACAACAGAAGAAATAAATGATGCTCAACTGGGACCACTGGCCGAAGTGATTTATTATTAGAAAAAAAAAATCTGGACGTTGTGGGAAAAAGATGCTACCTTAGCACAATGTATAACCACTGATTTCAGCTTTAAATATGCACATTTTCGAACAAAACATAAGTGTATGTATAACCTGATGTTATAGGACTGTCATCTGATGAAGCTTATCAAGGTTAGTCAAAAATTATATATCTTTTGCTGTTTTGTTACGATCGCTAACTTTTGCTACTGGGAAATGGCTTGTGTTTCTGGGTATTGTGGTAAGCTAATATAACGCTATACTGTGTTTTCGCTGTAAAACACTTAATAAATCGGAAATATTGGCTGGAATCACAAGATGCCTGTCTTTCATTTGCTGTACACAATCTATTTTTCAGAAATGTTTTATGATGAGTATTTAGGTATTTGACGTTGGTGTCTGTAATTATTCTGGCTGCTTTCGGTGCAATTTCTGATTGTAGCTGCAATGTAAACTATGATTTATACCGCAAATATGCAAATTTTTCGAACAAAACATAGATTTATTGTATAACATGTTATAAGACTGTCATCTGATGAAGTTGTTTATTGGTTAGTTTGGTTGTTTCTTGGTTAGTTAGGTTGGCTTTGTGCATGCTACCTGTGCTGTGAAAAATGTCTGTCATTTTTTGTATTTGGTGGTGAGCTAACATAAATATATGTGGTGTTTTCGCTGTAAAAATTTTAAAAAATCGGACATGTTGGCTGGATTCAAAATATGTTTATCTTTCATTTGCTGTATTGGACTTGTTAATGTGTGAAAGTTAAAGATTTCTAAAAAATATATTTTGAATTTCGTGCCCTGCACTTGAAGTGGCTGTTGTCATATTGTGCCCGGCTTCGGGCTTGCAGCCCAAAGAAGTTTAAGCCAGTACATGTCCAGGCCCGTCTGAAATTTGCTAGAGAGCATTTGGATGATCCAGAAGAAGATTGGGAGAAGGTCAAATGGTCAGATGAAACCAAAATATAACTTTTTGGTAAAAACTCAACTTGAAACTCAACTCAACTTGCATCCAAAGAACACCATACCTACTGTGAAGCATGGGGGTGGAAACATCATGCTTTGGGGCTGTTTTTCTGCAAAGGGACCAGGACGACTGATCCGTGTAAAGGAAAGAATGAATGGGGCCATGTATCGTGAGATTTTGAGTGAAAACCTTCTTCCATCAGCAAAGGCATTGAAGATGAAACGTGGCTGGGTCTTTCAGCATTTTTTTATTTTTTTTATTTCACCTTTATTTAACCAGGTAGGCTAGTTGAGAACAAGTTCTCATTTGCAACTGCGACCTGGCCAAGATAAAGCATAGCAGTGTGAACAGACAACAACACAGAGTTACACATGGAGTAAACAATAAACAAGTCAAGAACATGGTAGAAAAAAAAGAGAATCTATATACAATGTGTGCAAAAGGCATGAGGAGGTAGGCAATACATCGAATAATTACAATTTAGCAGATTAACACTGGAGTGATAAATCATCAGATGATCATGTGCAAGTAGAGATACTGGTGTCCAAAAGAGCAGAAAAGTAAATAAATAAAAGCAGCATGGGGGGTGAGGTAGGTAAATTGGGTGGGTAGTTTACAGATGGACTATGTACAGCTGCAGCGATCGGTTAACTGCTCGGATAGCAGATGTTTAAAGTTGTTGAGGCAGATAAAAGTCTCCAACTTCAGAGATTTTTGCAATTCGTTCCAGTCGCAGGCAGCAGAGAACTGGAAGGAAAGGCGTCCAAATTAGGTTTTGGCTTTAGGGATGATCAGTGAGATACACCTGCTGGAGCGCGTGCTACGGGTGGGTGTAGCCATCATGACCAGTGAACTGAGATAAGGCATATCTTCAGCATGACAATGATCCCAAACACACCGCCCGGGCAACGAAGGAGTGGCATCGTAAGAAGCATTTCAAGGTCCTGGAGTGGCCTAGCCAGTCTCCAGATCTCAACCCCATAGAAAATCTTTGGAGGGAGTCGGAAGTCCGTGTTGCCCAGCAACAGCCCCAAAACATCACTGCTCTAGTGAAGATCTGCATGGAGGAATGGGCCAAAATACCAGCAACAGTGTGTGAAAACCTTGTGAAGACTTACAGAAAACGTTTGACCTCTGTCATTGCCAACAAAGGGTATATAACAAAGTATTGAGATAAACTTCTGTTATTAACCAAATACTTATTTTCCACCATAATTTGCAAATAAATTCATTAAAAATCCTACAATGTGATTTTCTGGATTTTTTTTTCTCATTTTGTCTGTCATAGTTGAAGTGTACCTATGATGACAATTACAGGCCTCTCTCATCTTTTTAAGTGGGAGAACTTGCACAATTGGTGGCTGACTAAATATGTTTTTGCCATACTCTATCTCTACACATCTCTATACATATCTATAAATCTCTATACATCTCTATGTAATCTATACATCTCTATACATATCTATACATCTCTATGTAATCTATACATATCTATACATCTCTATGTAATCTATACATATCTATACATCTTTTTGCACTACCACAGACCACTACACTACCACAGACCACAACGCTGCCACTACCACAGACCACTACACTACCACAGACCACTACGCTGCCACTACCACAGACCACTACACTACCACAGACCACTACCACAGACCACTACGCTGCCACTACCACAGACCACTACGCTGCCACTACCACAGACCACTACACTACCACAGACCACTACGCTGCCACTACCACAGACCACTACACTACCACTAACACAGACCACTACACTACCACAGACCACTACACTACCACAGACCACTACACTACCACAGACCACTACACTACCACAGACCACTACACTACCACAGACCACTACACTACCACAGACCACTACACTACCACAGACCACTACACTACCACTACCACAGACCACTACACTACCACAGACCACTACACTACCACAGACCACTACACTACCACAGACCACTACACTACCACAGACCAATAACACAGACCACTACGCTGCCACTACCACAGACCACTACACTACCACAGACCACTACACAACCACAGACCACTACACTACCACAGACCACTACACTACCACAGACCACTACACCACCACAGACCACTACACTACCACAGACCACTACACTACCACTACCACAGACCACTACACTACCACAGACCACTACACTACCACTACCACAGACCACTACACTACCACAGACCACTACACTACCACAGACCACTACACTACCACAGACCACTACACTACCACAGACCACTACACTACCACAGACCACTACACTACCACAGACCACTACACTACCACAGACCACTACACTACCACAGACCACTGAGTGGAGGTGGGAAGGCAGGTAGGCTGAGAGGAGGGAGGAGTGGAGGGGGGGAGGCAGGTAGGCTGAGGGGGAAGGAGTGGAGGGGGGAAGGCAGGTAGGCTGAAAGGAGGGAGGGGTGGAGGGGGGGTAGGCAGGTAGGCTGAGAGGAGGGAGGACTGGAGGGGGGGAGGCAGGTAGACTGAGAGGAGGGGGGTGGAGGAGGAAGCAGGTAGGCTGAGAGGAGGGAGGGGGAAGGTAGGCTGAGAGGAGGGAGGGGGAAGGCATGTAGGTGAGAGGAGGGAGGAGTGGAGGGGGGAAGGCAGGTAGGCTGAGAGAAGTGGAGGGGGGAAGGCAGGTAGGCTGAGAGGAGGGAGGAGAGGAGGGGCGAAGGCAGGTAGGCTGAGAGGTGGGAGGAGTGGGGGGGGGGGGGGGGGCAGGTAGCGTGAGAGGAGGGAGGGGTGGATGGCGATGCAGGTAGGCTGAGAGGTGGGAGGAGAGGAGGGGGGAAGGCAGGTAGGCTGAGAGGATGGAGGGGGGACGGCAGGTTGGTGAGAGGAGTGAGTCGTGGAGGGGGGAAGGCAGGTAGGCTGAGAGGAGGGAAGAGTGGAGGGGGGAAGGCAGGTAGATTGAGAGAAGGGAGGAGTGGAGGGGGGAGGGCAGGTAGGCTGAGAGGAGGGAGGAGTGGAGGGGGGAGGGCAGGTAGGCTGAGAGGAGGGAGGAGTGGAGGGGGGAGGGCAGGTAGGCTGAGAGGAGGGAGGAGTGGAGGGGGGAGGGCAGGTAGGCTGAGAGGAGGGAGGAGTGGAGGGGGGAGGGAAGGTAGGCTGAGAGGAGGGAGGAGTGGAGGGGGGAGGGCAGGTAGGCTGAGAGGAGGGAGGAGTGGAGGGGGGAAGGCAGGTAGATTGAGAGAAGGGAGGAGTGGAGGGGGGAGGGCAGGTAGGCTGAGAGGAGGGAGGAGTGGACGGGGGAGGGCAGGTAGAATGAGAGGAGGGAGGAGTGGAGGGGGGAGGGCAGGTAGGCTGAGAGGAGGGGGGTGGAGGAGGAAGCAGATAGGCTGAGAGGAGTGACTCACTGGGAACAATTTATATTTCATTTTTCCTCAGAGGAAGTAGTGAATAATAATTATATTCTCATTGAGAGAGAACCCTCCTTCCTGGGGGTATTGAACAACAGATTGCATTCCTCCTCCTCCATCCCAGCCACACATAATTGATTATGTTTAGAAGGTATTTTGTATTGGACGAGCATCTTCGCCAAAGGGAGAGAGATATAGGAGGTAAATTAAGTTTCCATTTCCCCTGGCTGATGGAGGTATACAGAGATACAGTGTCCTCTGCGGGGAAGACAAAGACATGGAGATTAGAGAGAGAGAATAGAGGGACATTTTCATTCGGCATTTTTTTGCTTATCTATATTTCTGAAAACGACGGAAGTTTGAAAGAAGCTTTCATAACCATGACAGTCGGTTTTTTATTTTTACTGTCCACAATTCAGCAGAAAGAAAGGAAGAAAACGCCATTTAACACATATTCTTCCAGTTGTTCTGGTTGTTACGTTGATCTTGAAATACATTTCCCAGCTTTCAATTGAACTCTCCTGTAGAACTCTCCTGTAGAACTGTCTTGTAGAACTCTGCTGTAGAACTATCCTGTAAATGTATCCTGTAAAACTCTGCTGTAGAACTCTCCTGTAGAACTGTCTTGTAGAACTCTGCTGTAGAACTCTCCTGTAGAACTGTCTTGTAGAACTCTGCTGTAGAACTCTCCTGTAGAACTGTCTTGTAGAACTCTGCTGTAGAACTATCCTGTAGAACTGTCTTGTAGAGCTCTCCTATAAGACTCAGTGCAGTGCAGTGACAGAACCATCTTAGAGAAACTGACAGAGCCAGACACACACTATATATACACACACACACACACACACACACACACACACACACACACACACACACGGACACACATACACACACTCACACACACACACAGACACACACACACACACACACAAATACAAACACACACACACACACACACACACACACACACACACACACACACAGACACACACACACACACACACACACACACACACACTCACATACACACATACACACACACGGACACACATACACACACTCACATACACACACACACACACAAACACACACACACACACACACAAAGACAGACACACACTCACTTTTATTTAAATAAATATATTGAACCCTGCTATTTCACAGTAAACAAATTAACAACTGACTTTCCAGTGTGCTTATTTATTTATTTATTGGTATTTTATTTAACTAGGCAAGTATGTTAAGAACACATTCTTGTTTACAATGACGACCTACCAAAAAGGCAACAGGCCTCCTGTGGGGCTGTGGGGCTGGGATCTTTTTTCTTCAGCTCACCCTGATTACTCTGACTGTCAATGGGAATATAAAAGGAAGTCCTCCCAGATTGCAGTTCCTAGGGCTTCCACTAGATGTCAACAGTCTGTAGAAAGGGTTTCATGGCTTGTTTTGTGAAAAAGGAGCTAGAATTTGTAGTTTTTGAAAGTGGCTCCCATTTTGTCTGTAGTGTTTTTTTTGCGCGTTTCCCGTGAGGGCGTGCATTTCGTTATTTATCTACGGTAATGGTCTCCGGTATTCTCCATCTTAAATTTTAAGATACCCTACATTACTCATCTCATATGTATATACTGTACTTTATACCACCTACTGCATCTTGCCTATGCCGCACGGCCATCGTTCATCCATATATTTATATGTACATATTCTTATTCATTCCTTTACACTTGTGTGTATTAGGTAGTTGTTGTGAAATTGTTAGGCTACTTGTTAGATATTACTGCAATGTCGGAACTAGAAGCACAAGCATTTCGCTATACTCGCATTAACATCTGCTAACCATGTGTATGTGACCAATAAAATAAAATGTGATTTGATTTGAACTTCAGGATTGGTGGGTCCCCTGCGGGACGGTTGAGCTAACGTAGGCTAATGCAATTTGCATGAGGTTGTAAGTAACAAGAACATTTCCCAGGACATAGACATATCTGATATTGGCAGAAAGCTTCAATTATTGTTAATATAACTCCACAGTCCACTTTACAGTAGCTATTGCAGTGAACGAATACCATGCTATTGTTTAAGGAGAGTGCACCATTTTGAACATGAAAAGTTATTAATTAACAAATTAGGCACATTTGGGCTGTCTTGACACAAAATTTTGAACATAAATGCAATGGTTCATTTGATCAGTCTAAAACATTGCACATACACTGCTTCCATCTAGTGGCCAAAATGTAAATTGCACTTGGGCTGGAATAATACATTATGGCCTTTCTCTTGTGTTTGAAAGATGATGGAACAAATAAACACAAAATAACTGTTGGTTACAGACCTATTTAGTTATGTTCTCTTACATTTCTTTCACATTTTCACAAACGTCAAAGTGTTTCCTTTCAAATGGTACCAAGAATATGCATATCCCTGCTTCAGGGCCTGAGCTACAGGCAGTTAGATTTGTGTATGTCATTATAGACTAATTCTCTTTTAAAAAGAGGCGGATCCTTAACCCTCCTGCTGTGTTCGCTTCATGTTAATTAGTTCTGTGTTCCCGGTCCAAAATGGCCGCCCCCCCATTATAGCTGATTATAAATCCATAATAATCCATGTATTATCACCTAATGTTGTGTTAGATCTTTATATCAACTTAAGTTGTTGTGAACATTACAAGTTTTATAACTTCTATTTGCTATTTATGGCCTATAGGCCTCATTGACCTGAGCTCATACAACTTGTTTTTGAATAATAAAAGCAAATATAACAAGTACTCAGATGAAACATATTTTGCTGTTTATCACAGACTACTTTGTGTCAAAGTTTAACAAGGACTCTCTCCTCCTCACCAGTGTAACGATCAAAGACATGATCAATAGATAAAATCCCGCCACAATGTATTGTGTCCCGCCACCCACCACGTGCCAACCCCTCTTTTACACTGCTGCTACTGTCTGTTCATCATATATGCAGAGTCAATTTAACCATATCTACATGTACATACTACCTCAATCAGCCTGACTAACCGGTGTCTGTATATAGCCTCTCTACTGTATTTTGCCTCTACTGTATATAGCCTCTCTACTGTATATAGCCTCTCTACTGTATATATCCCCTCTACTGTATATAGCCTCTCTACTGTATATAGCCTCTCTACTGTATATAGCCTCTCTACTGTATATAGCCTCACTACTGTATGTAGCCTCTATACTGTATGTAGCCTCTCTACTGTATATAGCCTCTCTACTGGATATAGCCTCTCTACTGTATATAGCCTCTCTACTGTATACAGCCTCACTACTGTATGTAGCCTCTCTACTGTATATAGCCTCTCTACTGTATATAGCTTCTCTACTGTATATAGCATCTCTACTGTATATAGCCTCTCTACTGTATATAGCCTCCCTAGTGTATATAGCCTCACTACTGTATATAGACTCGCTACTGTATATAGCCTCTCTACTGTATATAGCCTCTCTACTGTATATAGCCTATCTGCTGTATATAGCCCCTCTACTGTATATAGCCTCTCTACTGTAGAGCCTCTCTACTGTATATAGCCTCTCTACTGTATATAATCTCTCTACTGTATATAGCCTCACTACTGTATATAGCCTCTCTACTGTATATAGCCTCTCTACTTTATATAGCCTCACTACTGTTATAGCCTATCTGCTGTATATAGCCCCTCTACTGTATATAGCCTCTCTACTGTAGAGCCTCTCTACTGTATATAGCCTCTCTACTGTATATAGCCTCCCTACTGTATATAGCCTCTCTACTGTATATAGCCTCTCTACTGTATATAGCCTCTCTTTTTACAGTTGTTTTATTTCTTTACCTACCTATTGTTCCCCTAACACATGTTTTTGCACTATTGGTTAGAGCCTGTAAGTAAGCATTTCTCCTTAAGGTCTACACCTGTTGTATTCGGCGCACGTGACAAATAAACTTTGATTTGATATGACAATCAAAGATATGATCAAGAGCCTCAAATACAGCATATCGTTTGGTCATTGTGCTGCTACAGAATGAATTGTGAGCAAAGCCTCAAAAAAGCTTTATATACCAGAGCTGCGAGAAAAGTTCTATATATTATTGAAACCATGTTGTGATTGTTTGTGAGAATGTCAACAGGTGTGTTTCCTGATGGGGGAAAGATTCTATTGGGGAAGGTTATCGTGGGGGAAAGATTGTTTTGGGGAAAGGTTCCCATGGGGGTTGCCATGGAAGCCAAGAAGGAGAGTGAGGTGTGTGTGTGTGTGCTCAAACACACATGCATGTGGGGGTCTGGGAGAGGAAGTGTGTCCATCTGATAAATGGGCATGTGCTCAATTTTATACACTAATTGTTGTCTCACCCATTACTTTCTAAACACCGGTCATTTCTGACCGGGAACACCACAGGTGTACAAAAGTTAAATAAAACTCCAAAAATGTAATGAGAATCATCAAAATGTATTTTGTGTGTTTTCAGATGCCCTGTGTGAACAAAGTAATGGGACCTGATGACAATCAGATTAAATTAACTACATTTTTCAGAGAGAGAACTTGTACATCGGTCGAATTCGACCGGAACAAAGCAGGACGGTTAGGAGGTTTTAAAGTAACTAACTTTAATCTTCCGGATAGCCTGAGTGCACTTATTTCTCATTTGCCTGAACGAGAGCCAGTCAGCCTGAGTATGTGTGTGCCGAGCCTTTCACCAAATGGAGATTTTGAGGTGGAGTAACTGTGCAAGATCATTGGTCGAACCAGGGGCTGAACCTGTTTTTAATTCTCATTTTCTTTATGGGAGCGTGTTTGTTAACAATACCACTGAAAATATCTAAAAAGAACAGAGGAGATCAAGATGATTCTATACCATTTTACAGAGGCCAGGTCATGAAGGAAGGTTTGCTCATTAAAGTTTTTTAGCAAGCGTCTTTGAAAAATCTGGTCATTTCACTGAGCAGCCATTACGAACACAGGCTGTAAAACAGTGATCACTAAGGTCATTACAGAAAACACCAGACTGATACCTATCAGGATTATTTGTGAAGACAACATCAAGGAGAGGAGCATTTGCTGGGTGTTTGGGGTGTTTGTGGGTAATAATCTGAGAAAGATTTAGGGAGTCCCATTGCTTTAGGACTTGATCAGGCGGTTTAAGCATGTCCCAGTTTAGGTCACCTAGCAGGACAAATTCAGACTTAGTGTAAGGGGCCAGGAGAGAGCTTAGGGTATTTAACCACGTCTCAGTAATGACCAACACATCTGGATTGGAGCTGTGAACCCACACTTTCAATTGATCCATTTTAAGTAATGAGCTTCCAGTGTTAACGTGTGGAAAACCGAGGCTTTTACGAGAGCAGAAATCAATGAAGCAGATATTAGAGCACAAATCAGAATTGGGGCTAGCAACAGTACATGGGCCAGGGTGTACATGTACATTTCTAGATATCATCAACAGTAATACAATCAGGGAACGGCAGAGGACAGGGAGAGCTCTGCAGTGCTGATTTATGACATTTGAATGTGCATCAGAATGCAACAAGATCATATTGTACAGCAATTTCATCAGGTAACATGAATGCAAAGCCAACGAGAGGTGGTTACAGTAGGATTGGAGGCCAAGAGTCAGTGTAACCAATAGAGAGTCAAAGTCCCGAGTGTGGGAACATGCATAGTAAACAAGCAAGTTCATAGTCATCAAAGCACACCGGAGTCACGAGACAAATATCTTAAAGCGCAAGATAAAAATATAACGACTTGGGGCCATTGTAAGTTCAGTGTCACTCACCCCAACAGTGTGTGTCCTGGAGGCGAGAGAAATCTCGGGAGAGAGAGGGGTGTGGTTTATGACACTGATGTAAGCTATAGGTTTACAATTTGTATTCATATTTTTTATATCACATTTATTTAACCAGGTAGGCCAGTTGAGAGCTTCCTCCTCCCTCTTCTCTCTTCCTCTTCCCTCTTCCTCCTCCCTCTTCTCCCTCTCCCCCCCCCCTCATCCTCCTCCTCCTCCTCCTCCTCCTCCTCCTCATCCTCCTCCATGGTCCTGGATCAAAGAATGTTTGAAGTCACGAGGCCGTCCGCCTGCTCGGGGAGAAAGGTATGTTCTCCCTTCAGACTAATGAATCAAGGCTCCTCCTCATTATCTCTCTCAGAGCTCTGAGGGGGGAGGAAGAGGAAGAGAGCAGAGGGAGGAAGAGGGGAAATTACACAGGAAAAACTTTGTCTGTCGTCCACTACGACACACACACGTGCACGCAGGTCACACACACGTGCACGCAGGTCACACACACGTCTCTAACATGTCCAGAAATTAGGAGATTGTACACGTATACAGTTTAAGGCTCTGTCCCAAATGGCACCCTATTCCCTATATAGTGCACTACTTTAGACCAGAGCCCTATGGCACCCTGTTCCCTATATAGTGCACTACTTTAGACCAGAGCCCTATGGCACCCTATTCCCTATATAGTGCACTACTTTAGACCAGAACCCAATGGCACCCTGTTCCCTAGATAGTGCACTGATTTAGCCCAGAACCCAATGGCACCCTGTTCCCTATATAGTGCACTACTTTAGAACAGAGCCCTATGGCACCCTGTTCCCTAGATAGTGCACTGATTTAGCTCAGAACCCAATGGCACCCTGTTCCCTAGATAGTGCACTGATTTAGCTCAGAACCCTATGGCACCCTGTTCCCTTGATAGTGCACTGATTTAGCTCAGAACCCAATGGCACCCTGTTCCCTATATAGTGCACTACTTTAGACCAGAGGCATGGGCGTAATGAACCCAGAGGACATTAACATATTAACCTCCCGACTGACAGAGGAGTGACGCTAATGAGAAAACAGCAGCTCTGACAACGTCATCATCATTACAACCAGAACAAAAAACACTTACACATCTTCATAATGAAAACCGATTTTCCGAACGACGCGGTGTCATTAATTAAGGGGATATAACTCAGCGTTATGACAGCCGTTAGACGTTAGCGCTAGCTGGCATTGTGTGGGCCGCTGCTGACGTCTTTAAAGGAGCTATTAAGGAGGTAATTGCAGTATGAGCTCGGTTAATAAACAGACCGTTATTAAAGGTAATTATAGTGGGAAGGAAAGGGCAGGACTGGTGCTCTGCTGAGTGGATCAGATCAGACTAAATACAGGTCTTATGTTGACGTAATGACACCTCACAACACACCGTAATGATGACAACAATAATAACATTACTGGTGTCTCCTCTCACCTCCGCTCTTTCCCTATTCCTCACCTCC
The DNA here is from genome assembly GCF_029448725.1 of Salvelinus fontinalis. NCBI lineage: Eukaryota > Metazoa > Chordata > Actinopteri > Salmoniformes > Salmonidae > Salvelinus > Salvelinus fontinalis. The sequence continues at coordinate 4,059,974 of NC_074671.1, forward strand.
TCACCGCCTCTCTTCCTCTCCTTACCTCCTCCTCTCCTCCCCTAGTCCTCCCCTAGTCCTCCCCTACTCCTCTCCTCACCTCCTCACCTCCTCACCTCCTCACCTCCTCTCCTCCCCTCCTCTCCTCCTCTAGTCCTCCCCTATTCCTCACCTCCTCACCTCCTCTCCTCCTCTAGTCCTCTCCCTACTCCTCACCTCCTCACCTCCTCTACTCACCTGCTCTAGTCCTCTCCTACTCCTCACCTCCTCTCCTCTCCTCACCTCCTCTAGTCCTCTCCTACTCCTCACCTCCTCTCCTCCTCTAGTCCTCTCCTACTCCTCACCTCCTCTCCTCCTCTAGTCCTCCCCAACTCCTCTTCTCCTCAGGTTTAGAGATACACCTGGAAAGTTTAGAGACACACCTGACAGGTTTAGAGACAGGTTGATAGACAGCTTTAGAGACACACCTGGCAGGTTTAGAGACAGGTTGATGGGCAGCTTTAGAGATACACCTGGCAGGTTTACTGTTTCCCGGTAAGGTGAGTCTGCGGAGCGGCTTGACGTGCTGAGGCTACTGTTTCCCGGTAAGGTGAGTCTGCGGAGCGGCTTGAGGTGCTGAGGCTACTGTTTCCCGGTAAGGTGAGTCTGCGGAGCGGCTTGACGTGCTGAGGCTACTGTTTCCCGGTAAGGTGAGTCTGCGGAGCGGCTTGACGTGCTGAGGCTACTGTTTCCCGGTAAGGTGAGTCTGCGGAGCGGCTTGAAGTGCTGAGGCTACTGTTTCCCGGTAAGGTGAGTCTACGGAGCGGCTTGACGTGATGAGGCTACTGTTTCCCGGTAAGGTGAGTCTGCGGAGCGGCTTGACTTGCTGAGGCTACTGTTTCCCGGTAAGGTGAGTCTGCGGAGCGGCTTGACGTGCTGAGGCTACTGTTTCCCGGTAAGGTGAGTCTGCGGAGCGGCTTGAGGTGCTGAGGCTACTGTTTCCCGGTAAGGTGAGTCTGCGGAGCGGCTTGACGTGATGAGGCTACTGTTTCCCGGTAAGGTGAGTCTGCGGAGCGGCTTGAGGTGCTGAGGCTACTGTTTCCCGGTAAGGTGAGTCTGCGGAGCGGCTTGACGTGATGAGGCTACTGTTTCCCGGTAAGGTGAGTCTGCGGAGCGGCTTGACGTGCTGAGGCTACTGTTTCCCGGTAAGGTGAGTCTGCGGAGCGGCTTGAGGTGCTGAGGCTACTGTTTCCCCGGTTAGGTGATAGATCCGTATCAGTTCCCTGATTGGTTGTGTTCGACATGGGATTGAGATTTTATCTCTTCCTGCTTCATCCCACTCCTCTTTTCAGATAGGATTAGTAAAGGATCCCAGATGGATCCCACTGTCATGACGTTGGCAGTGGGGGTAGGTTTATGATAGTCATAAATACCTCTTTCCCCCTTTTTCTCTCTCCCTACTATAACTGATGTGACATAAGAAAACCCCTTGGTTAACATAGAGATTCTGGGGACATCAGAAGGTGGGAGGAAATGAACTATATTCTGGTAATCCGACCAACTGAACATATGCGGTGGTACTTAAGGTATATTATGTCAGTTCGGTTGTCATCTGACACATTCTCATCAATGATAGAATGACATAAACTCTACTATGGAAAGTCTAAACGTCAGAGGTATCGGATTCACATGGAATTGTTGTTTAATTCAAATGTTTGAATATGAAATTATTTGTGAAGAGATGAAATGTAATTTTAGCTTCCAAATGAGAGATTTGGATTTTCATAAATTTGGGATTTTGCTCAACTAGGGGCCCGCCCCTGTTTTTTTATTTTTTTTATTTCACCTTTATTTAACCAGGTAGGCTAGTTGAGAACAAGTTCTCATTTGCAACTGCGACCTGGCCAAGATAAAGCATAGCAGCGTGAACAGACAACAACACAGAGTTACACATGGAGTAAACAATAAACAAGTCAATAACATGGTAGAAAAAAGAGAATCTATATACAATGTGTGCAAAAGGCATGAGGTAGGCAATAAATTGAATAATTACAATTTAGCAGATTAACACTGGAGTGGTAAATCATCAGATGATCATGTGCAAGAAGAGATACTGGTGTGCAAAAGAGCAGAAAAGTAAATAAATAAAAGCAGTATGGGGGTGAGGTAGGTAAATTGGGTGGGTAGTTTACAGATGGACTATGTACAGCTGCAGCGATCGGTTAGCTGCTCGGATAGCAGATTTTTAAAGTTGTTGAGGGAGATAAAAGTCTCCAACTTCAGAGATTTTTGCAATTCGTTCCAGTCACAGGCAGCAGAGAACTGGAAGGAAAGGCGTCCAAATGAGGTTTTGGCTTTAGGGATGATCAGTGAGATACACCTGCTGGAGCGCGTGCTACGGGTGGGTGTAGCCATCGTGACCAGTGAACTGAGATAAGGCGGCACTTTACCTAGCATAGCCTTGTAGATGACCTGGAGCCAGTGGGTCTGACGACGAACATGTAGCGAGGGCCAGCCGACTAGGGCATACAGGTCGCAGTGGTGGGTCGTATAAGGTGCTTTAGTAACAAAACGGATGGCACTGGGATAAACTGCATCCAGTTTGCTGAGTAGAGTATTGGAAGCTATTTTGTAGATGACATCGCCGAAGTCGAGGATCGGTAGGATAGTCAGTTTTACTAGGGTAAGTTTGGCGGCGTGAGTGAAGGAGGCTTTGTTGCGGAATAGAAAGCCGACTCTAGATTTGATTTTGGATTGGAGATGTTTGATATGAGTCTGGAAGGAGAGTTTGCAGTCTAGCCAGACACCTAGGTACTTATAGATGTCCACATATTCTAGGTCGGAACCGTCCAGGGTGGTGATGCTAGTCGGGCGTGCGAGTGCAGGCAGCGAACGGTTGAAAAGCATGCATTTGGTTTTACTAGCGTTTAAGAGCAGTTGGAGGCCACGGAAGGAGTGTTGTATGGCATTGAAGCTCGTTTGGAGGTTAGATAGTACAGTGTCCAGGGAAGGGCCGGAAGTATACAGAATGGTGTCGTCTGCGTAGAGGTGGATCAGGGAATCGCCCGCAGCAAGAGCAACATCATTGATGTATACAGAGAAAAGAGTCGGCCCGAGAAATGAACCCTGTTGTACCCCCATGGAGACTGCCAGAGGACCGGACAACATGCCCTCCGATTTGACACACTGAACTCTGTCTGCAAAGTAGTTGGTGAACCAGGCAAGGCAGTCATTAGAAAAACCGAGGCTATTGAGTCTGCCGATAAGAATATGGTGATTGACAGAGTCGAAAGCCTTGGCCAGGTCGATGAAGACGGCTGCACAGTAATGTCTTTTATCGATGGCGGTTATGATATCGTTTAGTACCTTGAGCGTGGCTGAGGTGCACCCGTGACCGGCTCGGAAACCGGATTGCACAGCGGAGAAGGTACGGTGGGATTCGAGATGGTCAGTGATCTGTTTGTTGACTTGGCTTTCGAAGACCTTAGCTAGGCAGGGCAGGATGGATATAGGTCTGTAACAGTTTGGGTCCAGGGTGTCTCCCCCTTTGAAGAGGGGGATGACAGCGGCAGCTTTCCAATCCTTGGGGATCTCAGATGATACGAAGGAGAGGTTGAACAGGCTGGTAATAGGGGGTGCGACAATGGCGGCAGACAGTTTCAGAAATAGGGGGTCCAGATTGTCAAGCCCAGCTGATTTGTATGGGTCCAGGTTTTCCAGCTCTTTCAGAACATCTGCTATCTGGATATGGGTAAAGGAGAAGCTGGGGAGGCTTTGGCGAGTAGCAGCGGGGGGGGGGGGCGGGGCTGTTGGCCAAGGTTGGAGTCGCCAGGTGGAAGGCATGGCCAGCCATTGAGAAATGTTTGTTGAAGTTTTCGATTATCAAGGACTTATCAGTGGTGACCGTGTTATCTAGCCTCAGTGCAGTGGGCAGCTGGGAGGAGGTGCTCTTGTTTTCCATGGACTTTACAGTATCCCAGAACTTTTTGGAGTTAGAGCTACAGGATGCAAATTTCTGCTTGAAAAAGCTGGCCTGTCCTTTCCTGACTGACTGCGTGTATTGGTTCCTGACTTCCCTGAACAGTTGCATATCGCGGGGGCTCTTCGATGCTATTGCAGTTCGCCACAGGATGTTTTTGTGCTGGTCGAGGGCAGTCAGGTCTGGAGTGAACCAAGGGCTATATCTGTTCTTGGTTCTGCATTTTTTGAACGGAGCATGCTTGTCTAATATGGTGAGGAAGTAACTTTTAAAGAATGACCAGGCATCCTCAACTGACGGGATGAGGTCAATATCCTTCCAGGGTACCCGGGCCAGGTCGATTAGAAAGGCCTGCTCGCAGAAGTGTTTTAGGGAGCGTTTGACAGTGATGAGGGGTGGTCGTTTGACCGTGGACCCGTGGCGGATACAGGCAATGAGGCAGTGATCGCTGAGATCTTGATTGAAGACAGCAGAGGTGTATTTGGAGGGCAAGTTGGTCAGGATAATGTCTATTAGGGTGCCCTTGTTTACGGATTTAGGGTTGTACCTGGTGGGTTCCTTGATGATTTGTGTGAGATTGAGGGCATCAAGCTTAGATTGTAGGACTGCCGGGGTGTTAAGCATATCCCAGTTTAGGTCACCTAACAGAACAAACTCTGAAGCTAGATGGGGAGCGATCAATTCACAGATGGTGTCCAGGGCACAGCTGGGAGCTGAGGGGGGTCGGTAGCAGGCGGCAACAGTGAGAGACTTATTTCTGGAGAGATTAATTTTTAAAATTAGAAGTTCGAACTGTTTGGGCATAGACTTGGAAAGTATGACAGAACTTTGCAGGCTATCTCTGCAGTAGATTGCAACTCCTCCCCCTTTGGCAGTTCTATCTTGACGGAAAGTGTTATAGTTGGGTATGGAAATCTCAGAGTTTTTGGTGGCCTTCCTAAGCCAGGATTCAGACAGGGCAAGGACATCAGGGTTGGCAGAGTGTGCTAAAGCGGTGAGTAAGGCAAACTTAGGGAGGAGGCTTCTGATGTTGACATGCATGAGGCCAAGGCTTTTTCGATCACAGAAGTCAACAAATGAGGGTGACTGGGGACATGCAGGGCCTGGGTTTACCTCCACATCACCCGAGGAACAGAGGAGTAGTAGGATGAGGGTGCGGCTAAAGGCTATCAAAACTGGTCGCCTAGAGCGTTGGGGACAAGGAATAAAAGGAGCAGATTTATGGGCGTGGTAGAATAGATTCTGGGCATAATGTGCAGACCAGGGTATGGTGGGGCACGGGTACAGCGGAGGCAAGCCCAGGCACTGGGTGATGATAAGAGAGGTTGTATCTCTGGACATGCTGGTCTCAATGGGTGAGGTCACCGCATGTGTGGGGGGTGGGACAAAGGAGGTATCAGAGGTACGGAGAGTGGAACTACGGGGTCCATTGCAAACCAAAACAATGATAACTAGCCTGAACAACAGTATGCAAGGCATATTGATATTTGAGAGAGACATACAATAAGGCATAAAGTGATTGCAGGTCATGATTGAGAGAGCTAGCTAAAACAACAGGTGAGATAACAGCAGCTAGTCAGCTAACACAGCAACAGAAGGTAAAAATGGCGACGACTAGGCAGAGAGGGTCGGATTAACTACACACAGATCCTGAGTTAAGGCACAGAGCCGACAGATAAAACACAAATAAACAGAATGGAGTACCATGAATTAATGGGCAGTCAAGCAGGCATCAGCTATGTAGCCAAGTGATCATAGTGTCCAGGGGCAGCCGTAGATGGAGCAGTGAGGCCTCCACTAAGCTAGCACGCGTTTAAAGTTAGTAGCCCGGCGGGTGGTCTGCTCAGACGGAGGGGGTCTGCTCAGACGGAGGCCGGTTGAGGGCACCGGTTGAGGGCACGTCTGCAGACCAGACGTGGTCGTGTCGACAGAGAATCCAAGCCGGATAGCGATGGCGAAAGAGAGGTTGTGAATTGTAGAATTGTGTTTGCTAACTGGTGCTAGCTTCCTGGCTGCGCTAGCTGCAAGATAAGCTAGCAGTTAGCAGACCGGGGCAGGCAAGTTAGCCTTTGGGGGACGTCGCGATGGGGGGGGGGAGTCTGTTTTTGCCTCTTCGTGCGGTGACGTCGATAGACCAGTCGTGGAATTAGCAGGGTTCCAGGTAGCTCTAGGTAGCTAACAGGCCTAGTAGGTTAGCAGGATGGGCCTTCAGCGGGCGTCACGCCTGAGGGGCCTGTTGGAGTCCTCGGGCAGATTATGTCGGTATTCCAGTCGTAGAGGATCGGCGGGGTTCCGTGCTCCGTACCGGCAGTAAAGGGGTCCGGATATTGTAGCCCAGGAGTGGGCTTCAGTGGTAGCACAGGAGCCCTAGCCGGGCTAGCTTCAGGCTAATTGGTGCTTGCTCCAGGATGTAAACGCTAGCCAGGAGTGGTCACCCGGGATTCTGGTTAGCTAGTTGCGAAGATCCAGATGAAAATGTTCAGAGTTTGCGGTAGGAATCCGGGGATATGGAGAGAAATAGGTCCGTTATGCTCTGGTTTTAGTCACGTTGTTCGAACTAGCGAGAGCTTTCCGAGCTAAAGGTTAGCTGATGACCGCTAGCAATGGTTTGCTAACTGATAGCTGGTAGGCAGTTAGCTGGCTATCTTCAGTAGATGGATTCCAGATCAGAAGTAAATAGAAATACTTTAGAAAAAAGCAGATCCACGCCACATTGGGTGAGGCGGGTTGCAGGAGAGTATTTAGAAGTTGAGGTTTAAGAAAGTATTTTTAAAAGATATGCGAAGAAAAAGATGTAAAAAGATATATACAAGGGACACGGGACACGACAGGACAAAGACGTCTACACTGCTACGCCAGCTTGGAGTATTGAAGAGACATGGGTTATAAACTTTTCAGACACACCCCTCTCCCTCCACTATAAAAGCCATTGACAAAAATATAACTTCCTGTTCCGGGTACATTAGGATGACGATCCGATGTCAGAATGGTTCAGATAATAACTACAGAACTAAGCCAACATCAGCATGGACTTTGGTTGAAAATGGTATGAACTTTGAACTCGTATTCACTACAGAAGGGATACCTCCTAGCCGTTGAGTTAGCAACAGCTGCTACAAACGTAGGTTAGGAAGGACAGTCAGAGTACCCCGTCTACTACACACGACGTTACTCCAACGTATACAGTGATCACTAGAGACATTCTTCAAAGGACAGAGGACTCGGGTTGGCGATACGGTCTTCCATCTACCACCAACCTACTGAAGCGCAGCTCAGAGTAAATATTTATTGCATTTTCCTTTACAAATGGGCGGTAATTTAGAATGCATAAGATACTGTATTTACGATAGCACAGCTCGCCTATGTTCCAGTCTCCCGCTCTTTCACCAACCCGCCCCTTTTCTTTGTGTAACAAGCTGCCATATCTATTCCGCCCGCTAGGGACGTTTTTCTGTATGACGTAATTTGTGATCAAGTTATGATTTAATTGTGTATGTGTGATTCTGTGTGATTAGTTAGGTATTTAGTAAATAAATAATTAAACCCAATTTGTATTGCTGATTCATCTTGTTAGCCAGGATTCTTGCAGATAACAAGGATTTACCACTTTCAGATGAGACTGAATAAAATGACGATTAAGGTGACTGCTATGGATGTAAACTATTACTAAATCTTTAAGAGTTTATTCGAAAGATAACATCTCTATAAATATTCTTTCGGGGTGTCCCTCTCTAGTTAATTAACATTTACATGATTAGTTTAAAGAGGTAATATTAATTACGGAGAAATTATTTTATAGAATAGCATGTCATAGCAATTAATCTGGCATAGTCAAAGACACGACACCACGATGCAGCAAATCTCTTTTTTTTCACTGATCGAAGCCACAGTTCAGCTCCTGCTGGGGAGATCTCCCGTGGGCTGCATTCCAAATGGCACCCTGCTCCATGTAGTGCTCTACTTTGTACCAAAGCCCAGTGGACTTTGGTCAAAAGTAGTACAGTATATAATACAGTGCGATTTGGGACGCGGAGTGACTGCATACTCAACAGTGATACATAATGAAACCTTCAGAAGAAGAGACACTATAATAGGGAATAGGACCCTGCTCCACCACAGTGGACTATAATAGGGAATAGGGCCCTGCTCCACCACAGTGGACTATATAGGGAATAGGGCCCTGCTCCACCACAGTGTACTATATAGGGAATAGGACCCTGCTCCACCACAGTGTACTATATAGGGAATAGGGCCCTGCTCCACCGCAGTGGACTATATAGGGAATAGGGCCCTGCTCCAACACAGTGTACTATATAGGGAATAGGACCCTGCTCCACCACAGTGTACTATATAGGGAATAGGGCCCTGCTCCACCGCAGTGGACTATATAGGGAATAGGGCCCTGCTCCAACACAGTGGACTATATAGGGAATAGGGCCCTGCTCCACCACAGTGGACTATATAGGGAATAGGACCCTGCTCCAACACAGTGTACTATATAGGGAATAGGGCCCTGCTCCACCACAGTGGACTATATAGGGATTATGGCCCTGCTCCACCACAGTGGACTATATAGGGAATAGGGCCCTGCTCCACCACAGTGGACTATATAGGGATTATGGCCCTGCTCCACCACAGTGTACTATATAGGGAATAGGGCCCTGCTCCACCACAGTGGACTACATAGGGAATAGGGCCCTGCTCCAACACAGTGTACTATATAGGGAATAGGGCCCTGCTCCACCACAGTGTACTATATAGGGAATAGGGCCCTGCTCCACCACAGTGGACTATATAGGGAATAGGGCCCTGCTCCACCACAGTGTACTATATAGGGAATAGGGCCCTCCTCCACCACAGTGGACTATAAATAGGGAATAGGGTGCCCGTTTTGGACCTAGGCCGGGTCTGTTTATTCCCCTAACAAAGCAATCTCCCACTTCCCATCACCCAGATGTCGGACCAGTTAGACCACACACACACACACACACACACACACACACACACACACACACACACACACACACACACACACACACACACACACACACACACACACACACACACACACACACACACACACACACACACACACACATAATGGGGTAATAAAGTCCAAACTCAAAGTGACTGTCTCCTGATTTGCTGTTCCAGTCATGTAGGAAAGCCTTCAACCCTGATCTGTTACACCCTCTCACCGCACCGCCAACTCACACCTTTTCTTTTCTGCCTCCGTTTCTCTCTTGTGCTTTTTTTTGAATGGTTTAAACCCTTCGATGGGATCCATAATACTTTTCAATCCAGCAGTCCTTGACTAGTTTTACCTGTATATACCACTCCAGTACTGTCCAGCGGAGGGAGGGAGGGAGGGAGGGAGGGAGGGAGGGAGAAGGAGGGAGGTGTTAGTGTGAACACACATAGGGTTATGGTGAACACAGCTCCTAACAGATGACAACGTAAGTGGACTAATGTCCTAATATTACAGTAATGTCCTAATATTACAGCAGATAAACAGTAATGTCCTAAAATGACAAATGGCCCTGACATGTGGCCCTGACATGTGGCCCTGACATGTGGCCCTGACATGTGGCCCTGACATGTGGCCCTGACAAATGGCCCTGACATGTGGCCCTGACATGTGGCCCTGACATGTGGCCCTGACATGTGGCCCTGACATGTGGCCCTGACAAATGGCCCTGACATGTGGCCCTGACATGTGGCCCTGACAGGTAGCCCTGACATGTGGCCCTGACATGTGGCTCTGACATGTGGCCCTGACATGTGGCCCTGACATGTGGCCCTGACATGTGGCTCTGACATGTGGCCCTGACATGTGGCCCTGACATGTGGCCCTGACATGTGGCCCTGACATGTGGCTCTGACATGTGGCTCTGACATGTGGCCCTGACATGTGGCCCTGACATGTGGCGCTGACATGTGGCCCTGACATGTGGCCCTGACAAATGGCCCTGACATGTGGCCCTGACATGTGGCCCTGACATGTGGCCCTGACAAATGGCCCTGACAAATGGCCCTGACATGTGGCCCTGACAAATGGCCCTGACATGTGGCCCTGACAAATGGCCCTGACAAATGGCCCTGACATGTGGCCCTGACATGTGGCCCTGACATGTGGCCCTGACATGTGGCCCTGACATGTGGCTCTGACATGTGGCCCTGACAAATGGCCCTGACAAATGGCCCTGACATGTGGCCCTGACATGTGGCCCTGACATGTGGCCCTGACATGTGGCCCTGACATGTGGCCCTGACAAATGGCCCTGACATGTGGCCCTGACAAATGGCCCTGACATGTGGCCCTGACAAATGGCCCTGACATGTGGCCATGACATGTGGCCCTGACATGTGGCCCTGACATGTGGCTCTGACAAATGGCCCTGACATGTGGCCCTGACATGTGGCCCTGACATGTGGCCCTGACAAATGGCCCTGACAAATGGCCCTGACATGTGGCCCTGACAAATGGCCCTGACATGTGGCCCTGACAAATGGCCCTGACAAATGGCCCTGACATGTGGCCCTGACAAATGGCCCTGACAAATGGCCCTGACATGTGGCCCTGACAAATGGCCCTGACATGTGGCCCTGACATGTGGCCCTGACAAATGGCCCTGACATGTGGCCCTGACATGTGGCCCTGACAAATTGCCCTGACATGTGGCCCTGACAAATGGCCCTGACAAATGGCCCTGACAAATGGCCCTGAAAAGTGGCCCTGACATGTGGCCCTGACATGTAGCCCTGACAAATGGCCCTGACATGTGGCCCTGACATGTGAGACTGTAATTTGTAGGACATCAATTAAAAGTCAGTGTTCTCCCCTGTGGGTTCTAGTGGTTGGTGTGTAATTCGACCCCCAGGGCCAAATGTCCTCTTCAAGGAGGAACTGGCTTGATATCTCAGCTGCAGTATATAGCTACAACATATTGTTACTGAATCACCGGTTTAACACACTCACAAACACACACACACATGCACACACACACACACACATGCACACACACACACACACACACACGCACACACGCACATGCACACATGCAAACACGCACACACACACACACACACACACATGCACACACACAAACACACACACACACACACACACACCTCTCACCACTGCAAAGTCATCACCCTTTCCGTGTTGCACCTATTCTTATTCCCCTGACATAAATCGTCAACAACCTCTAAATGATTTTGTGACCACAGAGAAACTCCCTATCCTCTCCCTGCTCGCGCTTGCTATCCTCTCTCATTCTCATTCTAGCTTTTGCCCTCTCCTTTCCTTCTCCTTCTCCTTCTCCTTCTCCTTCTCCTTCTCCTCTCCTTCTCCTTCTCCTTCTCCTTCTCCTTCTCCTCTCCTTCTCCTTCTCCTTCTCCTTCTCCTTCTCCTTCTCCTCTCCTTCTCCTTCTCCTTCTCCTTCTCCTTCTCCTCTCCTTCTCCTCTCCTTCTCCTCTCCTTCTCCTTCTCCTTCTCCTTCTCCTTCTCCTTCTCCTTCTCCTCTCCTTCTCCTTCTCCTATCCTTCTCCTCTCCTTCTCCTTCTCCTTCTCCTTCTCCTCTCCTTCTCCTTCTCCTCTCCTTCTCCTTCTCCTCTCCTTCTCCTTCTCCTCTCCTTCTGCTCTCCTTCTCCTTCTCTTTCCCCCTCTCCTTCTCTTTCCCCTTCTCCTTCTCCTTCTCCTTCTCTTTCCCCTTCTCCTCTCCTTCTCCTCTCCTTCTCCTTCTCCTTCTCCTTGTCCTCTCCTCTCCTTCTCCTCTCCTTCTCCTTCTCCTTCTCCTCTCCTTCTCCTATCCTCTCCTTCTCCGCTCCTTCTCCTTCTCCTTCTCCTCTCCTTCTCCTCTCCTTCTCCTACTCCTTCTCCTTCTCCTCTCCTTCTCCTCTCCTTCTCCTCTCCTTCTCCTCTCCTTCTCCTTCTCCTTCTCCTTCTCCTTCTCCTTCTCCTCTCCTTATCCTTCTCCTATCCTTCTCCTCTCCTTCTCCCTCTCCTCTCCTTCTCCTTCTCTTTCTCCTTCTCCTCTTCTTCTCCTTCTCCTCTCCTTCTCCTTCTCCCCCCCTCTCCTCTCCTTCTCCTTCTCTTTCTCCTTCTCCTTCTCCTCTCCTTCTCCTTCTCCTCTCCTTCTGCTCTCCTTCTCCTTCTCTTTCCCCTTCTCCTTTTCCTTCTCCTTCTCCTTCTCTTTTCCCTTCTCCTCTCCTTCTCCTCTCCTTCTCCTTCTCCTTCTCCTTGTCCTCTCCTCTTCTTCTCCTCTCCTTCTCCTTCTACTTCTCCTCTCCTTCTCCTATCCTTTCCTTCTCCTCTCCTTCTCCTTCTCCTTCTCCTCTCCTTTTCCTCTCCTTCTCCTTCTCCTTCTCCTCTCCTTCTCCTCTCCTTCTCCTCCTTCTCCTTCTCCTTCTCCTTCTCCTCTCCTTATCCTTCTCCTATCCTTCTCCTCTCCTTCTCCTTCTCCTCTCCTTCTCCTTCTCTTTCTCCTTCTCCTCTCCTACTCCTTCTCCTCTCCTTCTCCTTCTCCTTCTCTTTCGCCTTCTCATTCTCCTCTCCTTCTCCTCTCCTTCTCCTTCTCCTCTCCTTCTCCTCTCCTTCTCCTCTCCTTCTCCTTCTCTTCTCCTCTCCTTCTCCTCTCCTTCTCCTTCTCCTTCTCCTCTCCTTCTCCTTCTCCTCTCCTTCTCCTTCTCCTCTCCTTCTCCTTCTCCTCTCCTTCTCCTTCTCCTCTCCCTCTCCTTCTCCTTCTCCTTCTCCTCTCCTTCTCCTTCTCCTTCTCCTCTCCTTCTCCTTCTCATCTCCTTCTCCTATCCTTCTCCTATCCTCTCCTTCTCCTCTCCATCTCCTCTCCTTCTCCTTCTCCTCTCCCTCTCCTTCTCCTTCTCCTTCTCCTCTCCTTCTCTTTCTCCTTCTCCTCTCCTTCTCCTTCTCTTTCTCCTTCTCCTTCACCTCTCCTTCTCCTTCTCCTTCTCCTCTCCTTCTATTTCCCCTTCTCCTTCTCCTTCTACTCTCTTTCTCCTTCTCCTCTCCTTCTCCCTCTCCTTCTCCTTCTCCTTCTCCTATCCTTCTCCTTCTCCTTCTCCTTCTACTCTCTTTCTCCTTCTCCTCTCCTTCTCCCTCTCCTTCTCCTTCTCCTTATTCTATCCTTCTCCTATCCTTCTTTTTCCCTTCTCCTTCTCCTTCCCCTTCTCCTTCTACTCTCCTTCTCCTTCTCCTCTCCTTCTCCTCTCCTTCTCCTTCTCCTTCTCCTCTCCTTCTGCTCTCCTTCTCCTTCTCCTCTCCTTATCCTTCTCCTATCCTTCTCCTCTCCTTCTCCTTCTCCTCTCCTTCTCCTTCTCTTTCTCCTTCTCCTCTCCTACTCCTTCTCCTTCTCCTTTCCTTCTCCTTCTCCTTCTCCTCTCCTTGTCTTTCCTCCTCTCCTTCTCCTTCTCCTTCTCCTCTCCTTCTCTTTCCTCCTCTCCTTCTCTTTCTCTTTCTCCTTCTTTTTCTCCTTCTCCTATCCTCTCCTTCTCCTCTCCTTCTCCTTCTCCTTCTCCTTCTCCTTCTCCTTCTCCTTCTCCTATCCTATCCTCTCCTTCTCCTCTCCTCTCTTTCTCCTTCTCCTTCTCCTTCTCCCTCTCCTTCTCCTTCTCCCCTCCTTCTCCCTCTCTTTCTCCTTCTCCTATCCTCTCCTTCTCCTCTCCTCTCTTTCTCCTTCTCCTTCTCCTTCTCCTTCTCCTTCTCCTTCTCCTCTCCTTCTCCTTCTCCTTCTCCTTCTCTTTCTCTTTCCCTTTCCTCTTCCCCTCCCCCTTCCCCTTCTCCCTCTCCCTCTCCTTCTCCTTCTCCTTCTCCTCTCTTCCTCCTTCTCCTCTCCTTCTCCTTCTCCTCTCCTTCTCCTATCCTTCTCCTATCCTTCTCTTTCCCTTCTCCTTCTCCTTCCCCTTCTCCTTCTATTGTCCTTCTCCTCTCCTTCTCCTTCTCCTTCTCCTTCTCCTCTCCTTCTCATCTCCTTCTCCTCTCCTTCTCCTTCTCCTTCTCCTTCTCCTTCTCCTTCTCCTCTCCTTCTCCTTCTCCTTCTCCTTCTCCTCTCCTTCTCCTTCTCCTCTCCTTCTCTTTCCTCCTCTCCTTCTCTTTCTCCTTCTCCTTCTCCTATCCTCTCCTTCTCCTCTCCTTCTCCTTCTCCTATCCTCTCCTTCTCCTCTCCTCTCTTTCTCCTTTTCCTTCTCCTTCTCCTTCTCCTTCTCCTTCTCCCCCTTTCCTCTCCTTCTCCTTCTCCTTCTCCTTCTCCTATCCTCTCCTTCTCCTCTCCTCTCCTTCTCCTTCTCCTTCTCCTTCTCCTTCTCTTTCCCCTTCCCCTTCCCCTTCCCCTTCTCCTTCTCCTTCTCTTTCTCTTTCCCTTTCCTCTTCCCCTTCCCCTTCCCCTTCTCCCTCTCCCTCTCCTTCTCCTTCTCCTTCTCCTCTCTTCCTCCTTCTCCTCTCCTTCTCCTTCTCCTCTCCTTCTCCTTTCCTTCTCCTATCCTTCTCTTTCCCTTCTCCTTCTCCTTCCCCTTCTCCTTCTATTGTCCTTCTCCTCTCCTTCTCCCTCTCCTTCTCCTTCTCCTTCTCCTTCTCCTTCTCCTTCTCCTCTCCTTCTCATCTCCTTCTCCTCTCCTTCTCCTTCTCCTTCTCCTTCTCCTCTCCTTCTCCTTCTCCTTCTCCTTCTCCTCTCCTTCTCCTTCTCCTCTCCTTCTCTTTACTCCTCTCCTTCTCTTTCTCCTTCTCCTTCTCCTATCCTCTCCTTCTCCTCTCCTTCTCCTTCTCCTATCCTCTCCTTCTCCTCTCCTCTCTTTCTCCTTTTCCTTCTCCTTCTCCTTCTCCTTCTCCCCTCCTCTCCTTCTCCTTCTCCTTCTCCTATCCTCTCCTTCTCCTCTCCTCTCCTTCTCCTTCTCCTTCTCCTTCTCTTTCCCCTTCCCCTTCCCCTTCCCCTTCCCCTTCTCCCGCTCCCTCTCCCTCTCCCTCTCCCTCTCCTTCTCCTTCTCTTTCTCCTCGATCCTGTTTTATTTTGGGGACATGTAGCAGTGGAACCTTTGGAGAAGACGATGGGGGAGTATGGAGCTGGTATGAAGGATCTGTAAGGAGGAAGACAGGACATTGTTAGTCAGAAGGTCACAGGTGCAGGGGAGAAAGAGAGAGGGGAGAAGCGAAACAGCGGTTGGCGTCATTTAAAAAAAAATCTTTACTTAACTAGGAAAGTCAGTTAAGTTCAAATTAATATTTACAATGACGGCCTAGGAACAGTGTAACCCACTGCCTTGTTTAGGGGGCAAAACAACATATTTTATTTTCCTTGTCAGCTCAGGGATTTGATCTTGCAACCTTTCGGTTACTAGTCCAAGACACTAACCACTAGGCTACCTGCCGCCCCGCTAGGCTACCTGCCGCCCCGCTAGGCTACCTGCCGCCCCGCTAGGCTACCTGCCGCCCCGCTAGGCTACCTGCCGCCCCGCTAGGCCACCTCCGCCCCGCTAGGCCACCTGCCGCCCCGCTAGGCCACCTGCCGCCCCGCTAGGCCACCTGCCGCCCCGCTAGGCCACCTGCCGCCCCGCTAGGCCACCTGCCGCCCCGCTAGGCCACCTGCCGCCCCGCTAGGCCACCTGCCGCCCCACTAGGCCACCTGCCGCCCCGCTAGGCCACCTGCCGCCCCGCTAGGCCACCTGCCGCCATGCTAGGCCACCTGTCGCCATGCTAGGCTACCTGCCGCCCCGCTAGGCTACCTGCCGCCATGCTAGGCTACCTGCCGCCATGCTAGGCTACCTGCCGCCATGCTAGGCTACCTGCCGCCATGCTAGGCTACCTGCCGCCATGCTAGGCTACCTGTCACCACCGTGTCTGAGCTGCACGGATACATTCCCTAACCTTCAGTTTCTCACCAAGGTGTCTCAGACAGCGGCCGGGCGAGATCCCCTCCAAACAAATTGCAGCCACAATTTCCATTTGTACACAGCTACACCGGTATATTAGAGTCAATTGAGCCCATCATTGAATCCCTGTTACTGCAAACAGGAACGCAGATGCATGCTATGCAAATAACTTGTCTGTACCTCAAAGCTTTGTGTGTGTGTGTGTGTGTGTGTGTGTGTGTGTGTGTGTGTGTGTGTGTGTGTGTGTGTGTGTGTGTGTGTGTGTGTGTGTGTGTGTGTGTGTGTGTGTGTGTGTGTGTGTGTGTGTGTGTGTGTGTGTGTGTGTGTGTCTCTGTGTTTGTGCGCATTGCAAGTCATCTGCTGCGAGCCAGTTTCTGTCTAGCGTATTGAGAGTCACAAAGGCGTCTCATGGAATATATATTTTGTATTATATTTGCAATGCTAAAGAGCTAGGAGGTAGGGTCCTGAGGGACCAGGGGGGATATTAGGCTGCTATAGGAATCTTAAAGAGGAACTCCTGTTGAAATTAGTCTCTTTCAGCTCAGTGATGTTCTGTGGATGACTACGGTCCTGTTGATCAGTTCAGATCCCATCATTAGTGTCTCTGATACTCATGGTTTGATAGTTACAAGGAGCAGGTGAATGGAATAAAAAACAATGAAATGAGGGGATGCATTGAATTTTAAAAAATGAAAAAATGTGGGGGGGGGGGGGTGTCTTGAAAAAAAAAAATGGGATGTCTTCAATAAAATTAAAATGGGGGATAACTGCCCCTGGTTCAGAAATATTATTACCATCATCAGACTTTTCCTCCAATGACTTGGTCGTCCAGCCTGAAGAGAGAAGGATAAAGAAAATCCTGAGTACGACTTGATCTAATCATTCCCCCAAAGATTCCCAGAGTCACAGTCCATTGATTCCTGAGCTATCCCTGGTTCTCTGTCTATGAAAAGGGGGGTGAGGAAAAAAGCATTTTCTTTAAAACTATAAAGATCTGTTGGGTCCAAGGAGATAAGAGTCCTCCTTAGTCAAACCTGGAGGGACACTCTTTCTTTGGACAACCACTTATTCAGAGAGTTTTGTACGCACATGGGTCTGTCCGTCTGTCCATCCGTCTTTCTGTCCCCTCCTGTGTGTCTTTGCCGTTCTGTCAGACTACGGAGAAGGAAGGATGGGTGATGTAGACAGAGATATGCTGTCTGGCTCTTAGAGAGTCTTGTCCGTAGACTTCCGCCAGAGAACAGATCGACTCCGGCGGGGTCAGACATTTGGCCGTGACTAGAGAATATTACACTTCATTCTTAAAAGCTTCAGTAAAATTAAGTGTAATGTAAATAACTAGCCGTGGTGCGTCATCACTTGAGATATAAAACGATATGCTTGTCAAATATATAGATTCAATATATACATGCCATGTAAAGTCATCATCTAAGATACAGGATTCGTTCCAAAAATGTACCTTATTTCCTAAATAGTGACTAGATCCCTGTGGGCCCTGCTATGTAGGATGCAACCACGGCAGGATAGGGCAACTATATATTCATGTCTGTAGAAGATACACAGAGATACAGAGTGAGTGAAGTGGTGTTCCCTACAGTATGAGGTGAAGTGGTGTTCCCTACAGTATGAGGTGAAGTGGTGTTTCCTACAGTATGAGGTGAAGTGGTGTTTCCTACAGTATGAGGTAAAGTGGTGTTTCCTACAGTATGAGGTGAAGTGGTGTTCCCTACAGTATGAGGTGAAGTGGTGTTCCCTACAGTATGAGGTGAAGTGGTGTTCCCTACAGTATGAGGTGAAGTGGTGTTCCCTACAGTATGAGGTGAAGTGGTGTTTTTATCAGTATGAGGTGAAGTGGTGTTCCCTACAGTATGAGGTGAAGTGGTGTTTCCTACAGTATGAGGTGAGGTGGTGTTCCCTACAGTATGAGGTGAGGTGGTGTTCCCTACAGTTTGAGGTGAGGTGGTGTTCCCTACAGTATGAGGTGAAGTGGTGTTCCCTACAGTATGAGGTGAGGTGGTGTTCCCTACAGTATGAGTTGAAGTGGTGTTCCCTACAGTATGAGGTGAAGTGGTGTTTTTATCAGTATGAGGTGAAGTGGTGTTCCCTACAGTATGAGGTGAGGTGGTGTTCCCTACAGTATGAGGTGAAGTGGTGTTTTTATCAGTATGAGGTGAAGTGGTGTTCCCTACAGTATGAGGTGAGGTGGTGTTCCCTACAGTATGAGGTGAAGTGGTGTTTTTATCAGTATGAGGTGAAGTGGTGTTTTTATCAGTATGAGGTGAAGTGGTGTTCCCTACAGTATGAGGTGAAGTGGTGTTCCCTACAGTTTGAGGTGAAGTGGTGTTCCCTACAGTATGAGGTGAAGTGGTGTTCCCTACAGTATGAGGTGAAGTGGTGTTTTTATCAGTATGAGGTGAAGTGGTGTTCCCTACAGTATGAGGTGAAGTGGTGTTCCCTACAGTATGAGGTGAAGTGGTGTTTTTATCAGTATGAGGTGAAGTGGTGTTTTTATCAGTATGAGGTGAAGTGGTGTTCCCTACAGTATGAGGTGAAGTGGTGTTCCCTACAGTATGAGGTGAAGTGGTGTTTCCTACAGTATGAGGTAAAGTGGTGTTCCCTACAGTATGAGGTGAAGTGGTGTTTTTATCAGTATGAGGTGAAGTGGTGTTTCCTACAGTATGAGGTGAGGTGGTGTTTTCTACAGTATGAGGTGAAGTGGTGTTCCCTACAGTATGAGGTGAAGTGGTGTTCCCTACAGTATGAGGTGAAGTGGTGTTTTTATCAGTATGAGGTGAAGTGGTGTTCCCTACAGTATGAGGTGAAGTGGTGTTCCCTACAGTATGAGGTGAAGTGGTGTTTCCTACAGTATGAGGTGGTGTTCCCTACAGTATGAGGTGAAGTGGTGTTCCCTACAGTATGAGGTGAAGTGGTGTTCCCTACAGTATGAGGTGAAGTGGTGTTCCCTACAGTATGAGGTGAAGTGGTGTTTCCTACAGTATGAGGTGAAGTGGTGTTCCCTACAGTATGAGGTGAAGTGGTGTTTCCTCCAGTATGAGGTGAAGTGGTGTTTCCTACAGTATGAGGTGAAGTGGTGTTCCCTACAGTATGAGGTGAAGTGGTGTTCCCTACAGTATGAGGTGAAGTGGTGTTCCCTACAGTATGAGGTGAAGTGGTGTTCCCTACAGTATGAGGTGAAGTGGTGTTCCCTACAGTATGAGGTGAAGTGGTGTTCCCTACAGCATGAGGTGAAGTGGTGTTTTTATCAGTATGAGGTGAAGTGGTGTTCCCTACAGTATGAGGTGAAGTGGTGTTCCCTACAGTATGAGGTGAGGTGGTGTTCCCTACAGTATGAGGTGAAGTGGTGTTTTTATCAGTATGATGTGAAGTGGTGTTCCCTACAGTATGAGGTGAAGTGGTGTTCCCTACAGTATGAGGTGAAGTGGTGTTTTTATCCGTATGATGTGAAGTGGTGTTTTTATCATTATGAGGTGAAGTGGTATTCCCTACAGTATGAGGTGAAGTGGTGTTTCGTACAATATGAGGTGAGGTGGTGTTCCCTACAGTATGAGGTGAGGTGGTGTTCCCTACAGTATGAGGTGAAGTGGTGTTTCCTACAATATGAGGTGAGGTGGTGTTCCCTACAGTATGAGGTGAGGTGGTGTTCCCTACAGTATGAGGTGAGGTGGTGTTCCCTACAGTATGAGGTGAAGTGGTGTTTTTATCAGTATGAGGTGAAGTGGTGTTCCCTACAGTATGAGGTGAAGTGGTGTTTCCTACAGTATGAGGTGAGGTGGTGTTCCCTACAGTATGAGGTGAGGTGGTGTTCCCTACAGTATGAGGTGAAGTGGTGTTTTTATCAGTATGAGGTGAAGTGGTGTTTTTATCAGTATGAGGTGAAGTGGTGTTTCCTACAGTATGAGGTGAAGTGGTGTTCCCTACAGTATGAGGTGAAGTGGTGTTCCCTACAGTATGAGGTGAAGTGGGGTTCCCTACAGTATGAGGTGAAGTGGTGTTCCCTACAGTATGAGGTGAAGTGGTGTTCCCTACAGTATGAGGTGAAGTGGTGTTCCCTACAGTATGAGGTGAAGTGGTGTTCCCTACAGTATGAGGTGAAGTGGTGTTCCCTACAGTATGAGGTGAAGTGGTGTTCCCTACAGTATGAGGTGAAGTGGTGTTCCCTACAGTATGAGGTGAAGTGGTGTTCCCTACAGTATGACGTGAAGTGGTGTTTCCTACAGTATGAGGTGAGGTGGTGTTCCCTACAGTATGAGGTGAAGTGGTGTTCCCTACAGTAGGAGGTGAAGTGGTGTTTCCTACAGTATGAGGTGAAGTGGTGTTTCCTACAGTATGAGGTGAAGTGGTGTTCCCTACAGTATGAGGTGAAGTGGTGTTCCCTACAGTATGAGGTGAAGTGGTGTTCCCTACAGTATGAGGTGAAGTGGTGTTCCCTACAGTATGAGGTGAAGTGGTGTTTCCTACAGTATGAGGTGAAGTGGAGTTCCATACAGTATGAGGTGAAGTGGTGTTCCCTACAGTATGAGGTGAGGTGGTGTTTCCTACAGTATGAGGTGAAGTGGTGTTCCCTACAGTATGAGGTGAAGTGGTGTTCCCTACAGTTTGAGGTGAGGTGGTGATCCCTACAGTATGAGGTGAAGTGGTGTTCCCTACAGTATGAGGTGAAGTGGTGTTTCCTACATTATGAGGTGAAGTGGTGTTCCCTACAGTATGAGGTGAGGTGGTGTTTCCTACAGTATGAGGTGAGCTGGTGTTTCCTACAGTGTGAGGTGGTGTTCCCTACAGTATGAGGTGAAGTGGTGTTCCCTACAGTATGAGGTGAAGTGGTGTTCCCTACAGTTTGAGGTGAGGTGGTGATCCCTACAGTATGAGGTGAAGTGGTGTTCCCTACAGTATGAGGTGAAGTGGTGTTCCCTACAGTATGAGGTGAAGTGGTGTTCCCTACAGTATGAGGTGAAGTGGTGTTCCCTACAGTATGAGGTGAAGTGGTGTTTCCTACAGTATGAGGTGAAGTGGTGTTTCCTACAGTATGAGGTGAGGTGGTGTTCCCTACAGTATGAGGTGAAGTGGTGTTTCCTACAGTTAGAGGTTAGGTGGTGTTTCCTACAGTATGAGGTGAAGTGGTGTTCCCTACAGTATGAGGTGAGGTGGTGTTTCCTACAGTATGAGGTGAAGTGGTGTTCCCTACAGTATGAGGTGAGGTGGTGTTTCCTACAGTATGAGGTGAAGTGGTGTTTCCTACAGTATGAGGTGGTGTTCCCTACAGTATGAGGTGAAGTGGTGTTCCCTACAGTATGAGGTGAAGTGGTGTTTCCTACAGTATGAGGTGAAGTGGTGTTCCCTACAGTATGAGGTGAAGTGGTGTTCCCTACAGTATGAGGTGAAGTGGTGTTCCCTACAGTATGAGGTGAAGTGGTGTTCCCTACAGTATGAGGTGAAGTGGTGTTCCCTACAGTATGAAGTGAAGTGGTGTTCCCTACAGTATGAGGTGAGGTGGTGTTCCCTACAGTATGAGGTGAGGTGGTGTTTCCTACAGTATGAGGTGAGGTGGTGTTCCCTACAGTATGAGGTGAAGTGGTGTTCCCTACAGTATGAGGTGAAGTGGTGTTCCCTACAGTATGAGGTGAAGTGGTGTTCCCTACAGTATGAGGTGAAGTGGTGTTCCCTACAGTATGAGGTGAAGTGGTGTTTCCTACAGTATGAGGTGAGCTGGTGTTCCCTACAGTATGAGGTGAAGTGGTGTTCCCTACAGTATGAGGTGAAGTGGTGTTTCCTACAGTATGAGTTGAAGTGGTGTTTCCTACAGTATGAGGTGAAGTGGTGTTCCCTACAGTATGAGGTGAAGTCGTGTTTCTTACAGTATGAGGTGAAGTGGTGTTCCCTACAGTATGAGGTGAAGTGGTGTTCCCTACAGTATGAGGTGAAGTGGTGTTCCCTACAGTATGAGGTGAAGTGGTGTTCCCTACAGTATGAGGTGAAGTGGTGTTCCCTACAGTATGAGGTGAAGTGGTGTTCCCTACAGTATGAGGTGAAGTGGTGTTCCCTACAGTATGAGGTGAAGTGGTGTTCCCTACAGTATGAGGTGAAGTGGTGTTCCCTACAGTATGACGTGAAGTGGTGTTTCCTACAGTATGAGGTGAGGTGGTGTTCCCTACAGTATGAGGTGAAGTGGTGTTCCCTACAGTAGGAGGTGAAGTGGTGTTTCCTACAGTATGAGGTGAAGTGGTGTTTCCTACAGTATGAGGTGAAGTGGTGTTCCCTACAGTATGAGGTGAAGTGGTGTTCCCTACAGTATGAGGTGAAGTGGTGTTCCCTACAGTATGAGGTGAAGTGGTGTTCCCTACAGTATGAGGTGAAGTGGTGTTTCCTACAGTATGAGGTGAAGTGGAGTTCCATACAGTATGAGGTGAAGTGGTGTTCCCTACAGTATGAGGTGAGGTGGTGTTTCCTACAGTATGAGGTGAAGTGGTGTTCCCTACAGTATGAGGTGAAGTGGTGTTCCCTACAGTTTGAGGTGAGGTGGTGATCCCTACAGTATGAGGTGAAGTGGTGTTCCCTACAGTATGAGGTGAAGTGGTGTTTCCTACATTATGAGGTGAAGTGGTGTTCCCTACAGTATGAGGTGAGGTGGTGTTTCCTACAGTATGAGGTGAGCTGGTGTTTCCTACAGTGTGAGGTGGTGTTCCCTACAGTATGAGGTGAAGTGGTGTTCCCTACAGTATGAGGTGAAGTGGTGTTCCCTACAGTTTGAGGTGAGGTGGTGATCCCTACAGTATGAGGTGAAGTGGTGTTCCCTACAGTATGAGGTGAAGTGGTGTTCCCTACAGTATGAGGTGAAGTGGTGTTCCCTACAGTATGAGGTGAAGTGGTGTTCCCTACAGTATGAGGTGAAGTGGTGTTTCCTACAGTATGAGGTGAAGTGGTGTTTCCTACAGTATGAGGTGAGGTGGTGTTCCCTACAGTATGAGGTGAAGTGGTGTTTCCTACAGTTAGAGGTTAGGTGGTGTTTCCTACAGTATGAGGTGAAGTGGTGTTCCCTACAGTATGAGGTGAGGTGGTGTTTCCTACAGTATGAGGTGAAGTGGTGTTCCCTACAGTATGAGGTGAGGTGGTGTTTCCTACAGTATGAGGTGAAGTGGTGTTTCCTACAGTATGAGGTGGTGTTCCCTACAGTATGAGGTGAAGTGGTGTTCCCTACAGTATGAGGTGAAGTGGTGTTTCCTACAGTATGAGGTGAAGTGGTGTTCCCTACAGTATGAGGTGAAGTGGTGTTCCCTACAGTATGAGGTGAAGTGGTGTTCCCTACAGTATGAGGTGAAGTGGTGTTCCCTACAGTATGAGGTGAAGTGGTGTTCCCTACAGTATGAAGTGAAGTGGTGTTCCCTACAGTATGAGGTGAGGTGGTGTTCCCTACAGTATGAGGTGAGGTGGTGTTTCCTACAGTATGAGGTGAGGTGGTGTTCCCTACAGTATGAGGTGAAGTGGTGTTCCCTACAGTATGAGGTGAAGTGGTGTTCCCTACAGTATGAGGTGAAGTGGTGTTCCCTACAGTATGAGGTGAAGTGGTGTTCCCTACAGTATGAGGTGAAGTGGTGTTTCCTACAGTATGAGGTGAGCTGGTGTTCCCTACAGTATGAGGTGAAGTGGTGTTCCCTACAGTATGAGGTGAAGTGGTGTTTCCTACAGTATGAGTTGAAGTGGTGTTTCCTACAGTATGAGGTGAAGTGGTGTTCCCTACAGTATGAGGTGAAGTCGTGTTTCTTACAGTATGAGGTGAAGTGGTGTTCCCTACAGTATGAGGTGAAGTGGTGTTCCCTACAGTATGAGGTGAAGTGGTGTTCCCTACAGTATGAGGTGAACTGGTGTTTTTATCAGTATGTGCTGGGCGTCATTATGTGTATTAATTAACATGCAGTATAAAATAGTAATGAGTAATTCCTTGCATCACTGTTTGTATCAGGCATCTGCTTCTGCGTAGATGTAGTCTGGGTACCGTTTTTTTTAAGCTAACATTTCACTCCTCGCCACTCCATGTCACTGCCAAAAAGACTGGCCTTTCGGCAATCTCAACATTCAACATGCAGCTGGATTTATGGGGGAGTCTGTTCCCCTGAATCTCATTAATGATAGAATGTTCATATCTGAAGATGGACAAAAGACCAGTCTCTTTGACAATGACAAGGAGTGGAATGTGAGCTAAAAAGACTGGTACTCAGGTTAGCATAGATGTGCTGTAGGGATGAAATTTGCCCATACCTTTTGTTATAGGTTTCTCTCTCTCCATCTCTCCCTCTCCCTCCCTCTCTCTCTCTCTCCATATCTCCATCTCGCTCTCCATCTCTCCCTCTCCCTCTCCCTCTCCCTCTCCCTCTCCCTCTCCCTCTCCCCCCTCTCCCTCTCTCTCTCTCTCCATATCTCCATCTCTCTAAATCTCCTTCTCTCTCTCCATATCTCCATCTCGCTCTCCATATCTCCATCTCGCTCTCCATCTCTCCCTCTCCCTCTCCCTCTCCCATTCCCTCTCCCTCTCCCTCTCCCTTTCCCTCTCTCTCTCCATCTCTCCATCTCTCTCTCCATATCTCCATATCTCCCTCTCCCTCTCCCTCTCTCTCTCTCCCTCTCCCTCTCCCTCTCCCTCTCCCTCTCCCTCTCCCTCTCCCTCTCCCTCTCCCTCTCCCTCTCCCTCTCCCTCTCCCTCTCTCTCTCCCTCTCTCTCTCCCTCTCTCTCTCCCTCTCTCCCTCCCTCTCTCCCTCTCCCTCTCCCTCTCCCTCTCCCTCTCCCTCTCCCTCTCCCTCTCCCTCTCCCTCTCCAATTCAATTCAATTCAATTCAAAAGGCTTTATTGGCATTTTGGTAAACATATGTTAACATTACCAAAGCAAGTGAAATAGATCATTAACAAAAGTTAAATAAATAATGAACATTAAACATTACAATCACACAAGTTTAAAAGGAATAGAGACATGTCACATGTCAAATTTTAGTGTTGTAACCGTTGTGCAAATAGTTAAAGTACAAAAGGGGAAATTAATTTAAACATAAACATGGAGTTTGTTCTTCACTGGTTGCCCTTTTCTTGTGTCAACAGGTCACACATCTTGCTGCTGTGATGGCACACTGTGGTATTTCACCCAGTAGATATGGAAGTTTATCAACATTGGATTTGTTTTCTAATTCTTTGTGGATCTGTGTAATACCGAGGGAAATATGTGTCTCTAATATGGTCATACATTTGGAGGGAGGTTAGGAAGTGCAGCTCAGTTTCCACCTCATTTTGTGTGGCAGTGTGCACATAGCCTGTCCTCTCTTGAGGTCCAGGTCTGCCTACGGAGGCCTCTTTCAATAGCAAGGCGATGCTCACTGATTCTGTAAATTTTCATAGGTTGTCAGCTTGAAATGTTTTTATTTAGAGCTGAGATGTCAAATATAATATTTAGGCTTTCTACTGCCAAGTTAACACCTCCACTATTACAGTCAAACATTGTATTGTTTATTTTGCCTAATTGTTTTTTGGTAGGTTTCCACACTACTTTCCTTCCATCTATAGTATTTCTTAATATTATTCAGTTCCTTTGGCTTTGATGCCTCATTAGTGAATATTGCTCTGTTCAAGTAGACTGTGATTTTGCTGTGATCTGATAAGGGTCTTAGTGGGCTGACTGTGAACGCTCTGAGAGACTCTGGGTTGAGGTCAGTGATAAAGTAGTCTACAGTACTACTGCCAAGAGATGAGCTGACAATGGATATGCTATAGGTGTACCTACCATAGGAGTCCCCTTGAAGCCTACCATTAACTATGTACAGACCCAGCGTGCGACAGAGCTGCAGGAGTTGTGACCCATTTGTGTTGTTTGTTTTGATGTAGTTGTGTCAAGGGGGGCATATGGGGGAGGGAATGCTGTCACCTCCAGGTAGGTGTTTGTCCCCCTGTGTGCTGAGGGTGTCAGGTTCTTGTCCAGTTCTGGCGTTTAGGTCGCCACAGACTAGTACATGTCCCTGGGCCTGGAAATGATTGATCTCCCCCTCCAGGATGGAGAAGCTGTCTTCATTAAAGTATGGGGATTCTATTGGGGGGATATAGGAAGAAAACATGAGGACATTGTTCTTTTTTGAGATAATTTCCTTCTTTATTTCTAGCCAAATGTAAAATGTTCCTGTTTTGATTAATTTAAGAGAGTGTTAGGTCTGCTCTATACCGAATTAGCATTCCCCCTGAGTCCCTTCCCTGTTTCACACCTGGTAGTTTGGTGGATGGGACTACCAGATCTCTGTAACCTAGAGGGCATACAGTTGGTCCATCTCCTCTATACCAGGTTTCTTGTAGGATGACAAATGTCTGTATTTCCGATTTCCTTGATGAAGTCCAGGGTCCTGCTCTTCAGTCCAAAGACAGATGACCTCAGACCTTTTATATAATCCAGGATGAGATATTAAAAGCTGTGTGTTTCATAGTGTCTAGTCTTGTTGTCATGTGGTTTAGGCTCGAACAGTTGGTGTGAGCAGAGCATGTTGAGCATCTCTCTCTCCCATCGCTCTCCGTTCTCCCTCTCTCCCTCCCCCTCTCTTCTTCCCTCTACTTTCTTGGCCGTGTGGTGGCTAACAAGCTTAGAAACCTCTTTGAGGTTATTCGGTTTTCTGTCAAAGAGTAATTACAATGTCATCTGTGTGTGTTTAATTTTTCACCAGGCTTTAGAGTTAATCTCTAGGGACCAAAAACCCCACCATCACTCCTCCAGGAACGAGGAGCACCAGCAGCCTCGACTACATTGTCTGTTCCACGGCCCATTACTGTGGCCACACAACATCGCTCACCATGGCAACCCTATCACCCCTAATGAGGAAGTGTGTTATGGGGGGCTTTCAGCGGGAAGGAAGCAGCGTATGACCAGACCAGACCATCGCAAGAGCTGCGTCACGGATAACAGAGAAACGAGGAGACGAGAGAGGAGAGGAGAGGAGAGGAGAGGAGAGGAGAGGAGAGGAGAGGAGAGGAGAGGAGAGGAGAGGAGAGGAGAGGAGAGGAGAGGAGAGGAGAGGAGAGGAGAGGAGAGGAGAGTTTAGAGTGACTATAGTAAATACAAATGTTTTTTTAAGTCACATGATTCTTAACCAACAGGTGTAACAGTAAAATACTTACTAATGGGTCCTTCCCAACAATTCAGAGAGAAAATAACAGAAAGATAATAGCAAGGGATAAATACACAACGAGTAACGGTAACTTGGCTATTTACACAGGGTAGCAGTACCAAGTCCATGTGCAGGGGCACGAGGCAACGGAGGATGATGTGTACATACAGGTAGGGATAAAGTGACCAGACAACAGGATAGATAATAGACAGTAGCAGCAGTATACTGTAGGTAGGGGTAAAGGATAGATAATAGACAGTAACAGCAGTATACTGTAGGTAGGGGTAAAGGATAGATAATAGACAGTAACAGCAGTATACTGTAGGTAGGGGTAAAGGATAGATAATAGACAGTAACAGCAGTATACTGTAGGTAGGGGTAAAGGATAGATAATAGACAGTAGCAGCAGTATACTGTAGGTAGGGGTAAAGGATAGATAA
>NC_074671.1:4092369-4099869 GCF_029448725.1 Salvelinus fontinalis
CCTCCACATACAACACCCTCCCTCTCTGAGATATCTACTGCAGCCCTCATCCTCCACATGCAACACCCTCCCTCTCTGAGATATCTACTGCAGCCCTCATCCTCCACATACAACACCCTCCCTCTCTGAGACATCTACTGCAGCCCTCATCCTCCACATACAACACCCTCCCTATCTGAGATATCTACTGCAGCCCTCATCCTCCACATACAACACCCGTTCTGCCAGTCACATTCTGTTAAAGGTCCCCAAAGCACACACATCCCTGGGTCGCTCGTCTTTTCAGTTCGCTGCAGCTAGCGACTGGAACGAGCTGCAACAAACACTCAAACTGGACAGTTTTATCTCAATCTCTTCATTCAAAGACTCAATCATGGACACTCTTACTGACAGTTGTGGCTGCTTTGCGTGATGTATTGTTGTCTCTACCTTCTTGCCCTTTGTGCTGTTGTCTGTGCCCAATAATGTTTGTACCATGGTTTGTGCTGTTACCATGCTGTGCTGCTACCAGGTTGTTGTCATGTTGTGTTGCTACCATGCTGTGTTGTCGTGTATTGGTGCCTTGCTATGTTGTTGTCTTAGGTCTCTCTTTATCTAGTGTTGTGTTGTCTCTCCTGTCGTGATGTGTTTTGTCCTACATATATATTTTATTTATTTTGTATCCTAGCCCCCCGTCTCCGCAGGAGGCCTTTTGCCTTTTGGTAGGCCGTCATTGTAAATAAGAATTAGCTCGTAACTGACTTGCCTAGCTTAAATATATGATAAAATAAATGAATAAGCACACAGAATGTCAGTTGTTAATTTCTCCTACTGTGAAATAGCATTGTATCTGGTCAAATAAAAGGAAGCAGGCTGATTGGTCGACTGTTTGAACCAATAAATACGGCCGTGCGATTCTAGATGAATGACATGCGCTTCCTCCCAGGACAAAGGGAACACACTTTCCTGTCGGCTTACATTGAAAGACGGCAATATAAACAAGCAAAAGAGTGCAGTAAATGTCTTTATTCATTAGCGTTGAGTACGTACTGTGTTGTGACGTGAACACGCAGTATATCTGCATTCACAAAACAAGTTCATACGTATTGAACACGATCAGAAATTTAACAGCTCAAAGCAGAAGCCTCCATTATCACTTAGCAACGGCTATGGAGGAGAGAGTGGCGCTATGGCAACGTTCAAACCACAGTGGTCTCTATACAGTGGATGGTGACATTTGGTTACCATGACTACGTAATACTGAGGTAAAAAATTCACCCTCAAAACAACAGTTTACGTAGATTCTACATCACAATATCTAAAAAAATATATATACTTTGAAACACCGTTGATTCAACCAGCATGTCGACTGCTGGTCATGTACGAGAGAGGGAGAGAGGACAGCTAAGTTTCAGACTGATTTGGTAATGTGGAGCTGGTCTGGTCTGGTCTGGTCTGTGTACTATTATAGAGATAGAGGGGAGAGAGAGATAACCAGTCTGGTCTGGTCTGTGTATTATTAAAGAGATAGAGGGGAGAGAGAGATAACCAGTCTGGTCTGGTCTGGTCTGGACTGGTCTGGACTGTGTATTATTAAAGAGATAGAGGGGAGAGAGAGATAACCAGTCTGGTCTGGTCTGGTCTGGTCTGTGTATTAATAAAGAGATAATGGGGAGAGAGAGATAACCAGTCTGGTCTGGTCTGGTCTGGACTGTGTATTATTAAAGAGATAGAGGGGAGAGAGAGATAACCAGTCTGGTCTGGTCTGGTCTGTGTATTAATAAAGAGATAATGGGGAGAGAGAGATAATCAGTCTGGTCTGGTCTGGTCTGTGTATTAATAAAGAGATACTGGGGAGAGAGAGATAACCAGTCTGGTCTGGTCTGGTCTGGACAGTGTAGTATTAAAGAGATAGAGGGGAGAGAGAGATAACCAGTCTGGTCTGGTCTGGTCTGGTCTGGTCTGGTCTGTGTATTGTTAAAGAGATATAGGGGAGAGAGAGATAACCAGTCTGGTCTGGTCTGTGTACTATTATAGAGATAGAGGGGAGAGAGAGATAACCCGTCTGGTCTGGTCTGGTCTGGTCTGTGTATTGTTAAAGAGATATAGGGGAGAGAGAGATAACCAGTCTGGTCTGGACTGGTCTGGACTGTGTATTATTATAGAGATAGAGGGGAGAGAGAGATAACCAGTCTGGTCTGGTCTGGTCTGGTCTGGTCTGTGTATTATTAAAGAAATAGAGGGGAGAGAGAGATAACCAGTCTGGTCTGGTCTGGTCTGGACTGTGTATTATTAAAGAGATAAAGGGGAGAGAGAGATAACCAGTCTGGTCTGGTCTGGTCTGGGTATTAATAAAGAGATAATGGGGAGAGAGAGATAACCAGTCTGGTCTGGTCTGGTCTGGTCTGGTTTGGTCTGTTCTGGTCTGGTCTGGGTATTAATAAAGAGATAATGGGGGGGGAGAGAGATAACCAGTCTGGACTGGTCTGGTCTGTGTATTATTAAAGAGATAGAGGGGAGAGAGAGATAACCAGTCTGGTCTGGTCTGGTGTGGTCTGGTCTGGTCTGGTCTGGGTATTTATAAAGAGATAATGGGGAGAGAGAGATAACCAGTCTGGTCTGATCTGTGTATTATTAAAGAGATAGAGGGGAGAGAGAGATAACCAGTCTGGTCTGATCTGTGTATTAATAAAGAGATAATGGGGAGAGAGAGATAACCAGTCTGGTCTGATCTGTGTATTATTAAAGAGATAGAGGGGAGAGAGAGATAACCAGTCTGGTCTGATCTGTGTATTATTAAAGAGATAGAGGGGAGAGAGAGTGTGTGTGTGTGTTTGTGCGTGTGTCTGTGTGTGTGTGTGTGTGTGTGTGTCTGTGTGTTTGTGCGTGTGTCTGTTTGTCTGTGTGTCTGTGTGTGTCTGTGTGTGTGTCTGTGTGTGTGTCTGTGTGTGTGTCTGTGTGTTTGTGCTCGTCCTTGCGCTGAGCCCAGGCGTCACCCTCCTGTGATTAATTTGACACGACACAGTGTGCATCCTGGAATGAAGATAAACCTGGGGTTTGTGCCTGTTGGCCACCATTATAATTACACATCTTCTCATCCAATCTGTCACACAGATTCACTTCCTCTAGGACAGACGCTTCCATTTTTAAACTGCTCCACTTTGTAACAGATATTCCCCATTTTCCCCTCCTCTCTAAGTCTCTATATGCTCTGTACGTTTAGTTCTTTGTTGGAAAAAATGGATACAAAAATCCATCAATCTGTCACTCTCTCCTCAACAGGCTCTTCCATTTTACAAAGTCTCACTTTGTAACAGATATTTGACTTTTTTGGGGAGTATCTATTTAATGTCCACGTTTTAAGCTTGGGTTTTATTTTCCATTCTCCACTTGAAGCAAGATGGTGAATGTTTAAGGAGAGCTAGAGAGATCTCACTGGAGATTAGGCGGGTAATTACAGCGTCTCGTCAGAGCCGAGGTATACTAGACAATTCTTTCTTGAGATTCCACACATTAAAACCCCTTAAGGACGATGTCCGCGCCCCGTGTAAACATTTAGCATAATTAAAAAATTCCCCATAAAAGACAGTCAGTTTAGACAAGAGATATTTTTGTTGTTGTTGCATTGGCTGCATCTCAATCCTCAACATCCTCCTTACGTTGACCTTCAGCATCTGAGGTGAAAGGTCACAGAGTTTGAGTGGTGTTTAACTTAATGGGGAAAACCGGTTGAAAGTTTCTGTCGGCTGAATGAGCGACACCAGTTGAGCATTCCTACAGCATTTCCCTCCATGAGCCTTGAGAAAGTTGTCCGGCTGCGGGGATTTATACTAACGTTACTATCTGTACTTACTGGTGGCACAGACGCTGTTTCTTCCTTTCCTACACTGAAATTACCCTTGCCTAACGATTGCGTCTGAAGCTGGGCTTGCAGCACAGCTATCCTCGCCATAAGGCGATCGTTCTCCTGTATATTATGAGTACAGCGACTGCAATTAGAAGACATCATGTTAATGTTACTACTTAGCTTCGGCTGTTGAAAGTGCTGACGAACCGTGTCCAGATAAAGCGTCCGGAGTGAAAAAGTTGAATAAGGGAAAAAAAAAGTTGCGATGGAAAAACTAAAAATATAAACGGTAATTAAAAAGAAAAAAAAACAAACGTAAAGTTGTCAGCTAGTAAAGTAAGGTTGACAACAAAACGCACAGCAACAAAACGCACAGCAACACGTCTGCAAATTCAAGAGGAAGTGACGACAACTACTACTACTACTACTACTACTGCTACTACTACTACTACTACTACTACTACTGCTACTACTACTACTACTACTACTACTACTGCTACTACTACTACTACTACTGCTACTACTACTACTACTACTACTACTACTACTGCTACTACTACTACTACTACTACTACTACTACTACTACTACTACTACTACTACTGCTTCGCTCCACAGGTAGTATTACCATTTCATTTTCATTTTCATTTTCATTACAGTACAACGGTTTGATTTGTTTGATCTTAGCTAGCTACATAGCCGTCTTTGCATCAAACATAATTGTGTAGTTATTGAGGTTCGCTAGCCAGCTAGTTTCGTCGTAACGTAACGTAGCCAACACTGCTAGCTAGCCAGCTAGCCACCGAATAGCAGCATTGTAGAAACGAGTGCATTACAACGGAACGAGTGTAGTGTTAGCTGGCTACACAGTTGTCTTTGCTATCTTTGATTTGTTTGATCTTAGCTAGCTACATAGCCGTCTTTGTATCAAAGATAATTGTGTAGTTATTGAGGTTCGCTGAGGTTCGCTAGCCAGGCATTCTCGCCCTAACGTAACGTAACGTAGTCAACCCTGCTAGCTAGCCACCGAATAGCAGCACTATAGGAACGATTGCATTACAACGGAACGACTTGATTAGTGTAGTGTTAGCTAGCTACATAGCTGTCTTTGCTATCTTTGTACCTAAGATAATTGTGTAGTTTTGAGTAATTATCGGTTAGCTAGCCAGCTATTTTCGCCTGCCGCGCTGCCGTCCTCCTACCTAGCCAACACTGCTAGCTAACACTGCTAGCTAGCCAACTTCTACCGAATAGCAGCACTGTAGAAACTTACATTACTACGGAACGACTTGATTAGCGTAGTGTTAGCTAGCTACATAGCTGTCTTTGCTGTCCTTGTATCCAAGATAATTGTGTAGTTTAGAGAAATTTAGAGAAATTGTCGAGGTCACCTAGCCAGCTTCACTTTCAACAACGCAGCCACTGCTAGCCAGCCTACTTCACCAGCCAGCAGTACTATATCATTTTAGTCAATAAGATCTTTTATTTTATTTTGCAGCCACTGCTAGCCAGCCACTGCTAGCCAGCCTACTTCACCAGCCAGCAGTACTATATCATTTTAGTCAATAAGATCTTTTATTTTATTTTCTTGCAACATAAGCTTAACTTTCTGAACATTCGAGACGTGTAGTCCACTTGTCATTCTAATCTCCTTTGCATTAGCGTAGCCTCTTCTGTAGCCTGTCAACTATGTGTCTGTCTATCCCTGTTCTCTCCTCTCTGCACAGACCATACAAACGCTTCAAACCGCGTGCCCGCAGCCACCCTAACCTGGTGGTCCCAGCCCGCACGACCCACGTGGAGTTCCAGGTCTCCGGTAGCCTCTGGAACTGTCGATCTGCGGCCAACAAGGCAGAGCTCATCTCAGCCTATGCATCCCTCCAGTCCCTCGACTTCTTGGCACTGACGGAAACATGGCTCACCACAGATAACACTGCTACTCCTACTGCTCTCTCTTCGTCTGCCCACGTGTTCTCACACACCCCGAGAGCTTCTGGTCAGCGGGGTGGTGGCACCGGGATCCTCATCTCTCCCAAGTGGTCATTCTCTCTTTCTCCCCTTACCCATCTGTCTATCGCCTCCTTTGAATTCCATGCTGTCACAGTTACCAGCCCTTTCAAGCTTAACATCCTTATCATTTATCGCCCTCCAGGTTCCCTCGGAGAGTTCATCAATGAGCTTGATGCCTTGATAAGCTCCTTTCCTGAGGACGGCTCACCTCTCACAGTTCTGGGTGACTTTAACCTCCCCACGTCTACCTTTGACTCATTCCTCTCTGCCTCCTTCTTTCCACTCCTCTCCTCTTTTGACCTCACCCTCTCACCTTCCCCCCCTACTCACAAGGCAGGCAATACGCTTGACCTCATCTTTACTAGATGCTGTTCTTCCACTAACCTCATTGCAACTCCCCTCCAAGTCTCCGACCACTACCTTGTATCCTTTTCCCTCTCGCTCTCATCCAACACTTCCCACACTGCCCCTACTCGGATGGTATCGCGCCGTCCCAACCTTCGCTCTCTCTCCCCCGCTACTCTCTCCTCTTCCATCCTATCATCTCTCCCCTCTGCTCAAACCTTCTCCAACCTATCTCTTGATTCTGCCTCCTCAACCCTCCTCTCCTCCCTTTCTGCATCCTTTGACTCTCTATGTCCCCTATCCTCCAGGCCGGCTCGGTCCTCCCCTCCCGCTCTGTGGCTCAACGACTCATTGCGAGCTCACAGAACAGGGCTCCGGGCAGCCGAGCGGAAATGGAGGAAAACTCGCCTCCCTGCGGACCTGGCATCCTTTCACTCCCTCCTCTCTACATTTTCCTCTTCTGTCTCTGCTGCTAAAGCCACTTTCTACCACTCTAAATTCCAAGCATCTGCCTCTAACCCTAGGAAGCTCTTTGCCACCTTCTCCTCCCTCCTGAATCCTCCTCCCCCTCCCCCCCCCTCCTCCCTCTCTGCAGACGACTTCGTCAACCATTTTGAAAAGAAGGTCGACGACATCCGATCCTCGTTTGCTATGTCTAACGACACCGCTGGTTCTGCTCACACTGCCCTACCCTGTGCTCTGACCTCTTTCTCCCCTCTCTCTCCAGATGAAATCTCGCGTCTTGTGACGGCCGGCCGCCCAACAACCTGCCCGCTTGACCCTATCCCCTCCTCTCTTCTCCAGACCATTTCCGGAGACCTTCTCCCTTACCTCACCTCGCTCATCAACCCATCCTTGACCGCTGGCTACGTCCCTTCCGTCTTCAAGAGAGCGAGAGTTGCACCCCTTCTGAAAAAACCTACACTCGATCCCTCCGATGTCAACAACTAAAGACCAGTATCCCTTCTTTCTTTTCTCTCCAAAACTCTTGAACGTGCCGTCCTTGGCCAGCTCTCCTGCTATCTCTCTCAGAATGACCTTCTTGATCCAAATCAGTCAGGTTTCAAGACTAGTCACTCAACTGAGACTGCTCTTCTCTGTATCACCGAGGCGCTCCGCACTGCTAAAGCTAACTCTCTCTCCTCTGCTCTCATCCTTCTAGACCTATCGGCTGCCTTCGATACTGTGAACCATCAGATCCTCCTCTCCACCCTCTCCGAGTTGGGCATCTCCGGCGCGGCCCAAGCTTGGATTGCGTCCTACCTGACAGGTCGCTCCTACCAGGTGGCGTGGCGAGAATCTGTCTCCTCACCACGCGCT
>NC_074671.1:4107369-4113586 GCF_029448725.1 Salvelinus fontinalis
TCTCTACTCACTCCCTCCTCTATTCTCCCTCCCTCCCCCCTCCCTCCCTACTCCCTCCGTCCTCCCTCCCTCCCTCCCTACTCCCTCCCTCCCCCCTCCCTCCCCACTCCCCCCCCTCCCTCCCTACTCCCTCCTTCCCCCCTCCCTCCCTTCTCCCTCCCTCCCTCCCCCCTCCCTCCCTACTCCCTTCCCCCCTCCCTCCCTACTCCCTCCCTCCCTCCCTACTCCATCCCCCCCTCCTCTCCCCATATTCCCCAGGTCGTTGCTGTAAATGAGAATGTATTCTCAGTCAATTTACCTGGTAAAATAAGGTTAAAATAAAAAAAATGTAATAATAAGGAGACTGTTTTAGTGCCAAGCATTAGGGTTTAAAAGGCTAATAACTGTTACTCTCCCTCTCCCAAAGACTCTCCACACTGACTCTATGTACATCCAGAGGTCTCTACCTGTCGCGGATCCCTCCAGAACCGTGTTATTACACACACCTGGTCCCCATTTCCTGATTGTAATTG
This sequence comes from Salvelinus fontinalis, assembly GCF_029448725.1. NCBI lineage: Eukaryota > Metazoa > Chordata > Actinopteri > Salmoniformes > Salmonidae > Salvelinus > Salvelinus fontinalis. Next base: position 4,107,882 of record NC_074671.1, read on the forward strand.
TATAAATGTGCCCTTTTGGTTCACCAGTGTCCCGTCGATTATTGTTCCAACGTCCGTTGGTCATGTGACTACCCGTGCTGTGTTGTTTTGGCTTTCGTGCCGCTTGTGTTGCAAGCGATGATTACGGGGTCTCGTCCCGTGCGGTATCATTGTGTACATGTGTATTTATTCGAGGTACTAATCGCTCTTTCGTTTTTTGGGGTTTCAGCCCTGTGTTTTTGTATAGTGTCTTCGTCCCCGGTGACCTTTCCACGGCACGCCGTAATCTGGGTAAATAAAACTATTATCCTGCGCCTGTCTCCCGATCCCTTATACCAACGTGACACTACCTACTCAGACACAAGCTACACTGTAGCTACAATTATTATTGATCAGATGTATTTACTCCATTACACTGCATTGATTATTGATTATTGATTATTGATTACCATTAACATTAGTATCTATATATGTATTCTGCTACTGGTCACTATTACTCCTGTTTACATGTATATATTACCGTTAGTATTTAGTAGTGTTTACATGTACATCTTACTACCGGTCATTTTTCATGTATATACCCACCTCAACCACTCCAGTACACCTGGACATTGAATAAGGTACTGGTACTGACCTGTATATACAACCACTCCAGTACCCCTGGACATTGAATAAGGTACTGACCTGTATATACAACCACTCCAGTACCCCTGGTATTGAATAAGGTACTGGTACTGACCTGTATATACAACAACTCCAGAACCCCTGAACATTGAATACGGTGGGCTCTCCTCTCCTCTCAGGTCCAGGTGTGAGTTGGTTCTGTATCTCTGTAGACCGGTGGGCTCTCCTCTCCTCTCAGGTCCAGGTGTGAGTTGGTTCTGGATCTCTGTAGACTGGTGGGCTCTCCTCTCCTCTCAGGTCCAGGTGTGAGTTGGTTCTGTATCTCTGTAGACCGGTGGGCTCTCCTCTCCTCTCAGGTCCAGGTGTGAGTTGGTTCTGTATCTCAGGAAGACTGGTGGGCTCTCCTCTCCTCTCAGGTCCCGGTGTGAGTTGGTTCTGTATCTCAGGAAGACTGGTGGGCTCTCCTCTCCTCTCAGGTCCAGGTGTGAGTTGGTTCTGTATCTCAGGAAGACCGGTAGGCTCTCCTCTCCTCTCAGGTCCAGGTGTGAGTTGGTTCTGTATCTCAGGAAGACCGGTGGGCTCTCCTCTCCTCTTAGGTCCAGGTGTGAGTTGGTTCTGGGTCATGTGTGAAGGGGAGGTGAGGCTGTTTTGGGTTCACCCCAGCTCCTTCCTTGACACACACAGCTGTAGAGGGGAACTGTAATGGCTGATACTTAACCCAGATGGTGCTCAGTGTCAATTCCAGTGTTAATTTGCTAAATTGTAATTACTTCGCTACTATGGCCTATTTATTGCCTATCCTCTTCACGCCATTTGCACACACTGTATATAGACTTCTTTCTATTGTGTTATTGACTGTATGTTTGTTTATTCCATGTGTAACTCTGTGTTGATGTTTGTGTCACACTGCTTTGCTTTATCTTGGCCAGTTCGCTGTCGTAAATGAGAACTTGTTCTCAACTGGCCTACCTGGTTAAATAAAGGTGGGAAACAAGTTTGTCATCACGTCTCCAGAGGAACGTTGTCAAATCTCCAGAAAGGAAAATCCAAAATGTATTTAATTAACTAGGCAAGTCAGTTAAGAACAAATTCGTATTTACAATGACGGCCTACCGGGGGAACAGTGGGTTTAACGGCCTTGTTCAGGAGCAGAAAGACAGATGTTTACCTTATCAGCTCGGGGATTCGATCCAACAACTTTTCGGTTACTGGCCCATCGCTCTAACCACTAGGCTACCTGCCGCCCCTACACTCTAACCACTAGGCTACCTGCCACCTCTACACTCTAACCACTAGGCTACCTGCCGCCCCTACACTCTAACCACTAGGCTACCTGCCGCCCATACACTTTAACCACTAGGCTACCTACCCCCTCTACACTCTAACCACTAGGCTACCTGCCGCCTCTACACTCTAACCACTAGGCTACCTACCCCCTCTACACTCTAACCACTAGGCTACCGGCCGCCTCTACAGTCTAACCACTAGGCTACTTGCCGCCTCTACAGTCTAACCACTAGGCTACCTACCCCCTCTACAGTCTAACCACTAGGCTACCTGCCGCCTCTACAGTCTAACCACTAGGCTACTTGCCGCCTCTACAGTCTAACCACTAGGCTACCTGCCGCCTCTACAGTCTAACCACTAGGCTACTTGCCGCCTCTACAGTCTAACCACTAGGCTACTTGCCGCCTCTACAGTCTAACCACTAGGCTACCTGTTACTCCACAACTGATACAACCCGAAAAATAAATGATCTAATATAATGTCTGAACGATTGTCAATTAGCATCCTCTTTCTCCGTGTTACGAGGGAACTCATTCCGTTTATCTCCTAAATCACACAAAGAGCCTTTGAATCTAACACAAACCTATATGTTTCTCTACTTCCTGTTCCAGGTCCCTGTTGTTGAAAGGTTTTGAATCTAACACAAACCTATATGTTTCTCTACTTCCTGTTCCAGGTCCCTGTTGTTGAAAGGTTTTGAATCTAACACAAACCTATATGTTTCTCTACTTCCTGTTCCAGGTCCCTGTTGTTGAAAGGTTTTGAAGCTAAAAAAGACTTATTAATACTCTTCCCCTCCTTGTTTCCAATTTTGTTTTTCTTTGCATCGTGACATGTTTTCTTGAAGGAACAGTCTGTACTTTTTGGTCTCGTCAAGTCTAGTCAGGTCTGAACAGGTCTGAACACGTCGAGTAATTATCTCTCTGACAGAGTCTCAAGGTCAGTTCTGATAGCTTCCTGTAAAACAAGACATCAAGCTGCTGCTGATGCTCGGCACTGAAACACAAGTATTTACTAGTCAATAAACTGCATGGAACATCACTGGTACTACGACAGCTTACAAAGTGTTGCTGATATGTCTGTAGTATTTCATGTATAATAGTAGTATATCTGTAGTATTTCATGTATAGTACTGATATGTCTGTAGTATTTCATGAATAGTACTGATATGTCTGTAGTATTTCATGTATAGTAGTGGTATGTCTGTAGTATTTCATGTAGAGTAGTAGTATGTCTGTATTATTTCATGTATAGTAGTGGTATGTCTGTAGTATTTCATGTACAGTAGTAGTATATCTGTAGTATTTCATGTATAGTACTGATATGTCTGTAGTATTTCATGCATAGTACTGGTATGTCTGTAGTATTTCATGTATAGTACTGGTATGTCTGTAGTATTTCATGTATAGTACTGGTATGTCTGTAGTATTTCATGTATAGTACTGATATGTCTGTAGTATTTCATGCATAGTACTGGTATGTCTGTAGTATTTCATGTATAGTACTGGTTTGTCTGTAGTATTTTATGTATAGTACTGATATGTCTGTAGTATTTTATGTATAGTACTGATATGTATGTAGTATTTCATGTATATTAGTGGTATGTCTGTAGTATTTCATATATAGTACTGATATGTCTGTAGTATTTTATGTAAAGTAGTGGTATGTCTGTAGTATTTAATGTATAGTACTGATATGTCTGTAGTATTTTATGTATAGTACTGATATGTATGTAGTATTTCATGTAAATTAGTGGTATGTCTGTAGTATTTCATATATAGTACTGATATGTCTGTAGTATTTTATGTAAAGTAGTGGTATGTCTGTAGTATTTCATGTATAGTACTGATATGTCTGTAGCATTTTATGTAAAGTAGTGGTATGTCTGTAGTATTTCATGTATAGTACTGATACGTCTGTAGTATTTTATGTAAAGTAATGGTATGTCTGTAGTATTTCATGTATAGTAGGGGTATGTCTGTAGTATTTCATGTTTAGTACTGATATGTCTGCAGTATTTTATGTAAAGTAATGGTATGTCTGTAGTATTTTATGTAAAGTAATGGTATGTCTGTAGTATTTCATGTATAGTAGGGGTATGTCTGTAGTATTTCATGTATAGTACTGATATGTCTGTAGTATTTTATGTAAAGTAATGGTATGTCTGTAGTATTTTATGTAAAGTAATGGTATGTCTAGTATTTTATGTAAAGTCTCCACCCGGCACAGCCAGAAGAGGACTGGCCACCCCTCATAGCCTGGTTCCTCTCTAGGTTTCTTCCTAGGTTTTGGCCTTTCTAGGGAGTTTTTCCTAGCCACCGTGCTTCTACACCTGCATTCTAGCTGTTTGGGGTTTTAGGCTGGGTTTCTGTACAGCACTTCGAGATATTAGCTGATGTACGAAGGGCTATATAAAATAAACTTGATTGATTGATTGAAGTAGTGGTATGTCTGTAGTATTTCATGCATAGTACTGATATGTCTGTAGTATTTTATGTAAAGTAGTGGTATGCTGTGGATGGTGAAATAGACATGTCTACAGTTTGTTTTAGCACAATACGGTGACAACGTGAGACGGTATTGTATATTTGCTAGTGTGGATTTGACAGAGAACACCTTGATTTATGTAATCTCCATGTTAAAAGGAGAGCCTTTGAGTATGTTTATCCATACTTTAATTCATATTCTCCTCTCCCCCAGAGCAGACATGTCACCTTCTCCTTCAGACAGTAGAACACAACCAAACAAGCTGCCTCAGAAGTAGTCAGACCCTTTGACTTTTTCCACATTTTGTTACATTGCAGCCTTATTCAAAAATGGATTGTATAAATAATGCTCCTCACCAATCTACACACAATACCGCATAATGACATCACAACACCCCATAATGACATCACAATACCCCATAATGACATCACAATACCCCATAATGCCATACAATACCTCATAATGACATCACAATACCTCATAATGACATCACAACACCCCATAATGACATCACAACACCCCATAATGACATCACAATAACCCATAATGATAAAACAAACACAAGTTTTTAGAACATTTTGCAAATGTATAAAAAAAAGTATTCAGGCTCTTTGCTATGAGACTAGAAATTGAGCTCAGGTGCATCCTGTTTCCATTGGTCATCCTTTATGTTTCTACAACTTGACTGGAGTCCACCGGTGGTAAATTTAACTGATAGGACATGATTTGGAAAGGCACACACCTGTCTATATAAGGTCCCACAGTTGACAGTACACGTCAGAGCAAAAACTAAGGAATTGCCCGTAGATCTCCGAGACAGGATTGTGTCGAGCCACAGATCTGGGGAAAGGTACCAAAACATTTCTTCAGCATTGAAGGTCCCCAAGAACACAGTGGCCTCCATCATTCTTAAATGGAAGAAGTTTGGAACCAACAAGAGTGTGACCAAGAACCCGATGGTCACTCTGAATGAGCTCCAGCATTCGTCTGTGGAGATGGGAGAACCTTCCAGAAGGACATTCATCTCAACAGCACTCCACCAATCAGGTCTTTATTGTTAAGTGACCAGATGGAAGCCACTCAACAGTTAAAGGCACTTAATCTATTTTGTAATAAGGCTGTAATGTAACAAAATGTGGAAAAAGTTAAAGTGCATTCGGAAAGTATTCAGACCACATGTGGTTTTCACTCTCTCTCTCTCTCTCTCTCTCTCTCTCTCTCTCTCTCTCTCTCTCTCTCTCTCTCTCTCTCTCTCTCTCTCTCTCTCTCTCTCTCTCTCTGTCTCTGTCTCTCTCTCTCTCTCTCTCTCTCTCTCTCTCTCTCTCTCT
>NC_074671.1:4115678-4195678 GCF_029448725.1 Salvelinus fontinalis
CCTGTCTGCTCAGCATTCACTGAGAAAGAACCTATCACAGAATCCCACAACAGTCTCCTCTAGTATTGGCAGGTGAACACAGGTAGATAACTATGGTTTTAAAGAATACAATGGAAAAAGAAAAAGCATTTTTACATTCATCCTTTAACAAACCTCCCAGTGTTCCCTGTTTTAACAAACCTCCCAGTGTCCCCTGTTTTAACAAACCTCCCAGTATTCCCCGTTTTAACAAACCTCCCAGTATTCCCTGTTTTAACAAACCTCCTAGTATTCCCTGTTTTAACAAACCTCCCAGTGTTCCCTGTTTTAACAAACCTCCCAGTATTCCCTGTTTTAACAAACCTCCCAGTATTCCCTGTTTTAACAAACCTCCCAGTATTCCCTGTTTTAACAAACCTCCCAGTATTCTCTGTTTTAAGAAACCTCCCAGTGTTCCCTGTTTTAACAAACCTCCCAGTGTTCCCTGTTTTAACAAACCTCCCAGTGTCCCCTGTTTTAACAAAGCTCCTAGTATTCTCTAGAAAGCAGTTACAAACCAGTTCCTGTTTTATAAAAGGTTCCTTTTAAATCAGGAGGCATTGTCCTGATCTTTTACTGCGGAGGAGGAAAATGTCTTTGATATTTGTTCTTACATCCTCGTTGTTTAATTTCAGGTTACCGTGTCTCCCTTTAATCTCTCAGCTGAGAAAAGCAGCTTCTCCTTTCTCAGTAACACCTCTCCTTTCTCAGGAACACCTCTCCTTCCTCAGAAACACCTCTCCTCTCTCTGAAACCTCTCTCCTTTCTCAGGAACACCTCTCCTTTCTCAGAAACACCTCTCCTTTCTCAGGAACACCTCTCCTTTCTCAGGAACACCTCTACTTTCTCAGGAACACCTCTCCTTTCTCAGTAACACCTCTCCTTTCTCAGGAACACCTCTCCTTTCTCAGGAACACCTCTCCTTCCTCAGAAACACCTCTCCTTCCTCAGAAACACCTCTCCTCTCTCTGAAACACCTCTCCTTCCTCAGAAACACCTCTCCTTTCTCAGGAACACCTCTCCTTCCTCAGAAACACCTCTCCTCTCTCTGAAACACCTCTCCTTTCTCAGGAACACCTCTCCTTTCTCAGGAACACCTCTCCTCTCTCTGAAACACCTCTCCTTTCTCAGGAACACCTCTCCTTTCTCTGAAACAACCTCTCCTTTCTCAGAAACACCTCTCCTTCCTCAGAAACTCCTCTCATTTCTCATAAACACCGCTCCTTTCTCAGAGACTACTCTTCTTTCTCATAAACACCCCTCCTTTCTCATAAACACCCCTCCTTTCTCAGAAACACCTCTCCTTTCTCATAAACATCTCTCCTTTCTCAGGAACACCTCTCCTTTCTCAGGAACACCTCTCCTTTCCCAGAAACACCTCTCCTTTCTCATAAACACCTCTCCTTTCTCAGGAACTTTCTCAGAGACACCTCTCCTTCCTCTCCTTTCTCAGGAACACCTCTCCTTTCTCAGAGACACCTCTCCTTTCTCTGAAACACCTCTCCTTTCTCTGAAACACCTCTCCTTTCTCAGGAACACCTCTCCTTTCTCAGGAACACCTCTCCTTTCTCAGGAACACCTCTCCTTTCTCAGGAACACCTCTCCTTTCTCAGAGACACCTCTCCTTCCTCTCCTTTCTCAGGAACACCTCTCCTTTCTCATAAACACCTCTCCTTTCTCAGGAACACCTCTCCTTTCTCTGAAACACCTCTCCTTTCTCAGAAACACCTCTCCTTTCTCAGGAACACCTCTCCTTTCTCTGAAACACCTCTCCTTTCTCAGGAACACCTCTCCTTCCTCTCCTTTCTCAGGAACATATCTCCTTTCTCTGACGCATCTCTCTTTTTCTCAGATCTTTGTTTGTTCCAGCTGGGAAGTTTGTCTCTGGTTGACAGCAACAAGACAAATAACACCTCTCCAAATCTGAAGAGAAAAGTTATTTCAGCCAATTACAGAGAGGGAGAGAGAGCCATATGCAGCCTAATTACACTGACTGTAGGGAAGGAGCTGCAGAATGGACACTGTCACATTACCCCCCATCTCCCTATCGTTCTACTGACACACAAATACATAACAGTCTATTATAACACACACACACACACACATGCACGCATGCACACACACTTCTGATATATCAGCCTAATCAGAACACACATCAGCCAAGAAGAGGAGCAGCTGAAACAAACTAGTTTTGTTGAAACATAGTGACCCAGGCTTTTACTTCTGAATAATATGGATCATTTTATTTCTGTCTTGTGTACTTGCTATGGCAACAAATCCTTCCCTTGAAGTTTATGTCCAGACGCATATGGGAGGTTTTACTCTTTGTAATTGCGGCCTGGCTATAAGCTATAAGAGAATGATGCATGTTGGGGTCCTGTAGTACATTTTCATTAGCAAACAGAAGGCAGTACATTGAGAATACTAATGCAGGAGGGAGGCAATGCGACAAGCGCAGCTCTTGTCCTCTCTCTCTACCTCTCTCTACCTCTCTCTACCCCTCTCACTCTCTCTCTCTCTCTCTCTCTCTCTCTCTATCTCTCTCTCTCTCTCTCTCTATCTCTCTCTCTCTCTCTCTCAGCTTGTCCTATGGGCTTAACAGTGCAGAGAAGAAGAATGGAGGGATAAAGTATTTAATTGTGTTTTGGCAGAGAGGGCTTGGAGGTGAAAAGAAAATGACTACATCTAGTATGTGGTAACAAGTGTAGCTCACGGTGTCCTGCCAAGCTCACGGTGTCCTGCCAAGCTCACGGTGTCCTGCCAAGCTCACGGTGTACTGCCAAGCTCACGGTGTCCTGCCAAGCTCACGGTGTACTGCCAAGCTCACGGTGTCCTGCCAAGCTCACGGTGTACTGCCAAGCTCACGGTGTCCTGCCAAGCTCACGGTGTCCTGCCAAGCTCACGGTGTACTGCCAAGCTCACGGTGTCCTGCCAAGCTCACGGTGTACTGCCAAGCTCACGGTGTCCTGCCAAACTCACGGTGTCCTGCCAAGCTTACGGTGTCCTGCCAAGCTCACGGTGTCCTGCCAAGCTCACGGTGTCCTGCCAAGCTCACGGTGTCCTGCCAAGCTCACGGTGTCCTGCCAAGCTCACGGTGTCCTGCCAAGCTCACGGTGTCCTGCCAAGCTCACGGTGTCCTGCCAAGCTCACGGTGTCCTGCCAAGCTCACGGTGTCCTGCCAAGCTCACGGTGTCCTGCCAAGCTCACGGTGTCCTGCCAAGCTCACGGTGTCCTGCCCAGCTCACGGTGTCCTGCCAAGCTCACGGTGTCCTGCCAAGCTCGCGGTGTCCTGCCAAGCTCGCGGTGTCCTGCCAAGCTCACGGTGTCCTGCCAAGCTCACGGTGTCCTGCCAAGCTCACGGAGCTTAAGGTAGCAACTCTGAGGGGAGATTGGGAAAGAAACGTATTTTCCTTCTAGGGGGCAGCGTGTCCAATAGGCTAGGCGAAGCTAAGCTATCTCTAAAGTAAATTGAATTGAACTTGTGAAAATTATTTATTTCCTCCTGTTTATACAAAATGTGATATGCACTATGCAGAAATCACTTCGCCATTTCCAAGTTCCTAAAATTGTAATAGTTTGCCAAATTTCAGTTTATGTGACAAAAAATTTAACTGAAATGTAATTGTACCGTCAAGCAGTCGTTGTGTAGAGAATCATTGTCTAAACCGCTGTGAAATATATTTTCAATAAACAAAAATATTGTTTTTTTCAGCTGTCTGAAGATGGTGTACAAAACCTAAAGTAAAAGACACAAAAACTAACCTTCAGAATGGGAAGCATAGAAATAGCACTCATAGAACAGAACTGCTGCTTTCAAAGGGGATTGAAAGAACTGAAACTCATATTTCTTTGTGAATTTTTGGTTGAGTAGCACAAAATGTTAGCTTTAAATCGAAACATGTTTTAAAACACACCAGAGAATATGATTTAGCCACAGAGGATTATTAGCTTCTTAAAAATATATATATGTTTTAAATTCGGGTATAACCTACATTTGGGAAACACACTATTTGGGCAGAGCAATGCAGCAAAGTAAATAGCTGATTGTTGATTTGCAGTTGTCAGTGAAAAGCATCTACATTTGCATTTGGTCTATTGCAATATTTCTAAATGCAATCGCTGGAAAAAACAATAGAATGGACACAAAGAAAAAAAAATGCTGATTGCTGATTGATTCAATGAATAAATATGAATGTCCCCCCCTCCTCTCGTCTCCCTCCCCCTCTTCTCTCCCACCTATGTCTGTCTGTCGACTCTCTCTCCCCTTTCCCTCCTCCACACTCTAGCCCTCCCTCCCTCCCTCCCTCCCTCCCTCCCTCCCTCCCTTCCTCCCTCCCTCCCTCCCTCCCTCCCTCCTCTCTTTCTCATCCCTCCTTCACCTTCTCCCTCTCTCCCCTCTCTCGCTTGCTCATCTCTCTCCCCTCTCTCTCTCCCCTCTCTCTCCCTCCTCTCACTCCTTCCTTCACCCTCGCCCTCTCTCACTCCCTCATTTCTCTCTCCCCCTCCATCACTCTCCCCCTTCTCTCCATCCTCCCTCCATTCTCTCTCCCTCCTTCTTTTCAATGACCCCCCTCCTCTCATCTCTCCCTCTTCCAAAGACAGGCTGACAGACAGACAGACAGACAGACAGACAGACAGACAGACAGACAGACAGACAGACAGACAGACAGACAGACAGACAGACAGACAGATCCACTCACAGACAGGCAGACATACTGCTAAATGACTCACTACTATAGTGGCTCTGGATAAGAGAGTCTGCTAAATTACTAACAATGTAAAATAACTGTCTGCGTAACTATGTCTGTCTGATTACAGGAAGATGTCTGTCTGATTAGAGGAAGATGTCTGTCTGATTACAGGAAGATGTCTGTCTGATTACAGGAAGATATCTGTCTGATTACAGGAAGATGTCTGTCTGATTACAGGAAGATGTCTGTCTGATTAGATGTCTGTCTGATTACAGGAAGATGTCTGTCTGATTACAGGAAGATACTTAGTTGAGGGTCATAGAAGTACTTTCAATTGGCAAAAAAGAATAAATCTTTCCAAATTGTACATATTCGTGAGATTTTATGTAAATAGATCCAAAAGTATTTCTGCCCTCCATTGGGCACAATAGATAATATAATTGATATGAATTCTTGAATGAAGAGGTAATGTAAAATATATATATATATTGACTAGAAACTGTCTGTGTTTGCCTAACTGACTGCCTGCCTAACTGCATGGGTCTGTCTGTCTGTCTGTCTGTCTGTCTGTCTGTCTGTCTGTCTGCCTGCTTGCCTGTGAGTGCATATGTCTGTCTGTCTGTCTGTGAGTGCATACATCTGTCTACCTGCCTGCCTGTCTGTGAGTGCATACGTCTGTCTGTCTTTCAACAATTTACCCATTGCAACTCTATCACCAAGTGTTTTGCCTTGAAAGCGATGTTTTGACTTATGAACCAATAGCCTTGATGCATATCAATGTGTTAATATCCTGTCTGTGGAGGTGGAAAAGTGGAGAGAGAGGTGGAGGTGGGAGAGAGAGAGAGGAGCAAGAGAGAGGAAGGAGAGAAATAAATTAGACAGTTTTTTTTGTTCACATTGTTCATTTTTTTGTTGTTGTTCACATCCATTGGGAATGACAACAATTTCTCTCTTAATGCGAAACATATCTCTAACTCTCCCCCCTCCCCCATATCTCTAACCCTCCCCCTCGATGACGACCTCGGTGTGAAATAACACGTCGTCATGCTCTGATCCCGTATCTCCAAATATGGAATCATGTAGTAACCAAAAAAGTGTTAATCAAATCTTCTTCAAAGTAGCCAACCCTTTGCCTTGATGACAGCTTTGCATTCTCTCAACTAGCTTCAGGAAGTACTACATGATTCCATATGTGTTATTTCATAGTTTTGATGTCTTCGCTATTATTCTACAATGTAGAAAATAGTAAAAAATAAGAAAATCCCTGAAATGAGTAGGTGTGTCCAAACTTTTGACTTGTCCTGTAGAATACTATATACTAATGCTGCATATATATTTATACAGTACCGTGCAAACGTTTTAGGCAGGTGTGAAAAAATTCTGTAAAGTAAGAATGTTTTCAAAAATAGACATGTTAATAGATTATATTTATCAATTAACTAAATGCAAAGTGAGTAATTTAGAAGAAAAATCTATATCAAATCAATATTTGGTGTTTTAGCCCTTTTTTGTTCCATTCTTGGACTTTACTGTTGTCCGTTCATCTTTCTCGCGGACTGTACTCGACGTGCTTTCAGCTTCAAAAACAAACACTTCTGCTACCGCCGTCTCATGGTCCTACGGTGACAACCTCCTGCTACCACCGTCTCATAGTCCTACGGTGACAACCTCCTCTACCACCGTCTCATGGTCCTACGGTGACAACCTCCTGCTACCACCGTCTCCTAGTCCTACGGTGACAACCTCCTGCTACCACCGTCTCATAGTCCTACGGTGACAACCTCCTCTACCACCGTCTCCTAGTCCTACGGTGACAACCTCCTCTACCACCGTCTCATAGTCCTACTGTGACCAGCTCCTGCTACCACCGTCTCCTAGTCCTACTGTGACCAGCTCCTGCTACCACCGTCTCATAGTCCTACGGTGACACCTCCTCTACCACCGTCTCCTAGTCCTACGGTGACAACCTCCTGCTACCGCCGTCTCATAGTCCTACGGTGACAACCTCCTGCTACCACCGTCTCATAGTCCTACGGTGACACCTCCTCTACCACCGTCTCACAGTGGACACCGCTATGGTGTCTTTCAGTGGTCACCCCCATGAGTGTCTTTCAGTGGACACCCCCATAGGGTCTTTCAGTGGACACCTCCACAGTGTCTTTCAGTGGACACCTCCACAGTGTCTTTCAGTGGACACCTCCATGAGTGTCTTTCAGTGGACACCCCCATAGTGTCTTTCAGTGGACACCCCCATAGTGTCTTTCAGTGGACACCCCCATAGTGTCTTTCAGTGGACACCCCCATAGTGTCTTTCAGTGGACACCCCCATGAGTGTCTTTCAGTGGACACCCCCATGAGGGTTTTTCAGTGGACACCCCCATGAGGGTTTTTCTGTGGACACCCCCATGAGTGTCTTTCAGTGGACACCCCCATGAGTGTCTTTCAGTGGACACCCCCATAGTGTCTTTCAGAACCCCTCCTGTTTTGTTTTGGTTGTTGTCAGTGACTCTTTGCTAGTTTCTGTTTAAACCAAAAATGATGGTTTATGGGGAATGTAACAATGACAACAAATGTTTTTATTTTTTTTAATTTAACAATGTATTTGAGATAACAAGTGCTCATTGTAAAAAAAATGTATTTGTTTTAAATAAAGATTTTGGAGATGAAATATAGTTTGCCATGTTGTCAATAGTCTAAGACATCTACGTCTGGTTTTGGCCTGTAGTTTTGCACACTTTGGTTTGTTGCTAAACAACGCAACCGTGAATAGCGACTATGCTATGTCTGTGCTGTGGCAACATGACCAAAATGACTAACAACCAGGTTGTTGACTGTAAATAAATTGTATGAATTTACTTATTAAAAAAAATAAACGTTGAATGAAAATGTGTAGTTAATTGTCATTTTAATATGATGTCAACAAACGCCATCATTTGACTTGATTGAGGGGAAGCCCGTTTTATAGACTATTTTTCTATGGGTCTGCCTCTGAGATACATTGAGTCTGGGAAGGAACACATCCATTTTCCCAGGGGCAATTGATTATTCAATTAAAACTGATAACCGGTAGTCTCGGAGGGAAATTGATGTCAATTAATATTCAGATCCAATGTTTGTTTTCGAATCAAAACAGAAAAGATTGTTTTGTAGATTGGCCTCGGTAGACCTTGATGGTCTCAGACAATATCCCCCATCTCCCTGTTGTGTAGGATCCCAAAGTGATACGTACTGGAAGCATTTAGAAATGACAGAACAATGAGGAGAAAGACAAAAAAAAAAAGGATTCCCAATCAAAATGGCCGGCTATCTGAGAATTCATCTCAGCAGTTTTCTTAAAAGCTAAATTCGACCCCTGGTCACCATTTTAGATTAGAACATCCAGAGGCTGGTTAAGTGGTAAGGGGTCCGTATCTGAACCAAGGCAGTCACAACTAAGTAGATATCTGGGATAGGTAGATGGGTCTAATAGAACATGATGGGTATCGTAATTGCGTAACGAACTTCATTGAGTGGTCTGAGTTTTAGGTGCCAGGCGGTGTTAAATAGTTCAGCCAGGATAATAGGTTCTAATATTGATTGGGCCATCTGCACGGATGTGTAAACAAAACATTTCCCAACAGAGAGAGAACACACAAGCTGCATCCCAAATGGGACCCTATTCCCTATATATAGTGCACTACTTTAGACCAGAGCCCTATAGAACCCTATTCCCTATATAGTGCACTACTTTAGACCAGAGCCCTATAGAACCCTATTCCCTACGTAGTGCACTACTTTAGACCAGAGCCCTATGGAACCCTATTCCCTATATATAGTGCACTACTTTAGACCAGAGCCCTATGGAACCCTATTCCCTATATAGTGCACTACTTTACCCCAGAGCCCTATGGAACCCTATTCCCTATATATAGTGCACTACTTTAGACCAGAGCCCTATGGAACCCTATTCCCTATATATAGTGCACTACTTTAGACCAGAGCCCTATAGAACCCTATTCCCTATATAGTGCACTACTTTACCCCAGAGCCCTATGGGACCCTATTCCCTATATAGTGCATTTCCTTTGACATGATACCAAATGGGTCCCTGTTCCCTAAATCAGTGGTCACCAACCATTTCTGAATGAACATCACTTTCGCGGTCAAAGAGCAAGCCGAGATCTATCTCTCAGACGTTTCTTTACATTACCATAGGAATGGAGTTTGTGCAGTAGGCCTAATACATTATCACAGCATTTTGGGCTATCAGTCAACCTACCAGGGTATTTACAAACAGCACAATAATGAAATCATCAACATGTATTGATCACATTTTTACTAATGCTGCAGAAAATTGCTTTAAAGCAGTATCCAAATGCATAGGATGTAGTGATCACAATATAGTAGCCATATCTAGGAAAACCAAAGTTCCAAAGGCTGGGCCTAATATAGTGTATAAGAGGCCATACAATAAGTTTGGTAGTGATTCACATGTTGACGATGTAAATAATATTTGATGGTCTGTGGTGTGTAATACGGAGACAACCAGACGTTGCACTTGACGCATTTATGAAACTACTTATTCCAGTTACTAATAAGCATGCACCCATTAAGAAAATGACTGTAAAACTATTAAATCCCCGTGGATTGATTAGGAATTGAAAAATGGTATGGTTGAGAGGGATGAGACAAAAGGCAAACAAGTCTGGCTGTACAATTTATTGGCAAATGTACTGCAAATTAAGAAATCATTTGACAAAATAAAAATAAAAACTCTACTATGAAACAAAGATAAATGATATAAAGAATGATAGTAAAAAGCTTTGGAGCAAATTACATTTTGGGAAAAAAGGCTTACTTGACTTCAATCATTGATATCAGCTCATTCATCACAAAACACACAACATTGATATTGCCAACTACCTAATGACTTTTGTATTGGCAGGAAAAGCAAACTTAGGGATGACATGCCAGGAACAAACGCTGACGCTACACATCCAAGTATATAGGACCAAATTATGAAAGACAATTGTACTTTTGAATTCTGTAAAGTCAGTGTGGAAGAGGTGAAAAAAGTATTGTTGTCTATCAACAATGACAAGTCACCGGTGTCTGACAATCTAGATGGAAAATCACTGAGGATAATAGCGAACGATATTGTCACTCCTATTTGCCACATCTTCATGATAAGTCAACTAGAGAGTGTGTGCCCTCAGTCCTGGAGGGAAGCTAAAGTCATTCTGCAATCTAGGAATAGTAAAGCCCCCTTTACAGTCTCAAATAGCCGACCAATCAGCCTGTTACGATCCGTTCGTAAAACTTTTGGAAAAAATGATGTTTCACCAGATACAATGCTATTTCACAGTAAACAAATTGAAAGCAGACTTTCAGCACACTTATAGGGAAGGAAATTCAACAAGCACAGCACTTACACAAATGATGGATGAATGGCTGAGAGAAATTGATGATAAAATGATTGTGGGGGCTGTTTTGTTAGACTTCACTGTATCTTTTGACATTATCGATCATAGTCTGTTGCTGGAAAAACGAATGTGTTATGGCTTTACACCCCCTGCTATAATGTGGATAAAGAGTTACCTGTCTAACAGAACACAGAGGGTGTTCTTTAATGAAAGCCTCTCCAACCTAATACAGGTAGAATCAGGAATTCCCCAGGGCAGCTGTCTAGGCCCCTTACTTTTTTCAATCTTTGCTAACGACATGCCACTGACTTTGAGTAAAGCCTGAGTGTCTATGTATGCGGATGACTCAACACTATACACGTCAGCTACTACAGCGACTGAAATGACTGCAACACTCATCAAAGAGCTGCAGTTAGTTTTAGAACAGGTGGCAAGGAATAAGTTAGTCCTAAATATATGGCCCTTAAAAGTACACAGAGAGCTAACATTAATGACGTGCCTAGTCAGTAGCTCATGAGTCAAAGTGGAAGAGAGATCGACGTCATCACTACTTGTTTTTGTAACAGGTGTTGACAAGCTGAATCAGACACCCGTGCATATCCCACAAGACATGTTAGCAGCGGTCTCTTCACAGTCCCCAAGTCCAGAACAGACTATGGGAGGAGCACAGTACTACATAGAGCCATGACTACATGGAACTCTATTCAACATCAGGTAACTGATGCAGCAGTAGAATCAGATTTAAAACAGATACAAATACACCTTGTGGAACAGCGGGGACTGTGAAGAGACACACACACTGGTACAGACGGACGGATCTGTACACAAACGCCAGCACAATACACACACGGACAATGAAATAACGTTGAATGGTGGTTTTATACATTTAGTACTGTAGATATGTAGTGGTGTAATAATTTGGTATGATGTACTGTTTTATATTTTGTTTCATATGTAATGTAAATGTCTTAATGTGTTACG
This sequence comes from Salvelinus fontinalis, assembly GCF_029448725.1. NCBI lineage: Eukaryota > Metazoa > Chordata > Actinopteri > Salmoniformes > Salmonidae > Salvelinus > Salvelinus fontinalis. The sequence goes on from NC_074671.1 coordinate 4,126,771, forward strand.
TCCGTCGTCAAATGAATGAGTGGAACGTGTTCATGATATCTAATAATGAACTCCGACAAAACAAGAAAATACAAAACCGAACGTAAAGTTCTGCAGGGCTAGACAGCAACTATGCAAAACCAAGAACCCACAAAACAGGCTGCCTAAGTATGATCCCCAATCAGAGACAACGATAAACAGCTGCCTCTGATTGGGAACCATACCCGGCCAACATAGAAATAGAAAACATAGATTGCCCACCTAAATCACACCCCGACCTAAACAAATAGAGAAATAAAAAGGCTCTCTAAGGTCAGGGCGTGACATTACCCACCCCATAATGTGTTTGGACCCCAGGAAAAGTAGCTGCTGCCTTGGCAGGAACTAATGGGGATCCATAATAAACCCCAGGAAGAGTAGCTGCTGCCTTGGCAGGAACTAATGGGGATCCATAATAAACCCCAGGAAGAGTAGCTGCTGTCTTGACAGGAACTAATGGGGATCCATAATAAACCCCAGGAAGAGTAGCTGCTGCTTGGGCAGGAACTAATAGGGATCCATAATAAACCCCAGGAAGAGTAGCTGCTGCCTTGGCAGGAACTAATGGTGATACATAATAAACCCCAGGATGAGTAGCTGCTGCCATGACAGGAACTAATGGGGATCCTTAATAAACCCCAGGAAGAGTAGCTGCTGCCTTGGAAGGAACTAACGGGGATCCATAATAAACCCCAGGAAGAGTAGCTGCTGCCTTGGCAGGAACTAACGGGTATCCATAATAATCCCCAGGAAGAGTAGCTGCTGCCTTGGCAGGAACTAACGGGGATCCATAAATTAACCCAGGAAGAGTAGCTGCTGCCTTGGCAGGAACTAATGGGGATCCTTAATAAACCCCAGGAAGAGTAGCTGCTGCCTTGGCAGGAACTAATGGGGATCCATAATAAACCCCAGGAATAGTAGCTGCTGCCTTGGCAGGAACTAATGGGGATCCTTAATAAACCCCAGGAAGAGTAGCTGCTGCCTTGGCAGGAACTAATGTTGATCCATAATAAACCCCAGGAAGAGTAGCCGCTGCCTTGGCAGGAACTAACGGGGATCCATAATAATCCCCAGGAAGAGTAGCTGCTGCCTTGGCAGGAACTAATGGGGATCCTTAATAAACCCCAGGAAGAATAGCTGCTGCCTTGGCAGGAACTAATAGGCATCCATAATAAACCCCAGGAAGAGTAACGGCTGCCTTGACAGGAACTAATGGTGATCCATAATAAACCCCAGGAAGAGTAGCTGCTGCCTTGGCAGGAACTAATGGGGATACATAATAAACCCCAGGATGAGTAGCTGCTGCCATGACAGGAACTAATGGGGATCCTTAATAAACCCCAGGAAGAGTAGCTGCTGCCTTGGCAGGAACTAACGGGGATCCATAATAAACCCCAGGAAGAGTAGCTGCTGCCTTGGCAGGAACTAACGGGGATCCATGAATTAACCCAGGAAGAGTAGCTGCTGCCTTGGCAGGAACTAATCGGGATCCATAATAAACCCCAGGAAGAGTAGCTGCTGCCTTGGCAGGAACTAATGGGGATCCATAATAAACCCCAGGAAGAGTAGCCGCTGCCTTGGCAGGAAATAACGGGGATCCATAATAATCCCCAGGAAGAGTAGCTGCTGCGTTGGCAGGAACTAATGGGGATCCATAATAAACCCCAGGAAGAGTAGCTGCTTCCATGACAGGAACTAATGGGGATCCATAATAAACCCCAGGAAGAATAGCTGCTGCCTTGGCAGGAACTAATGGGGATCCTTAATAAACCCCAGGAAGAGTAGCTGCAGCCTTAGCAGGAACTAATGGGGATCCATAATAAACCCCAGGAAGAATAGCTGCTGCCTTGGCAGGAACTAATGGGGATCCATAATAAACCCCAGGAAGAGTAGCTGCTGCCATGACAGGAACTAATGGGGATCCATAATAAACCCCAGGAAGAATAGCTGCTGCCATGGCAGGAACTAATGGGGATCCTTAATAAACCCCAGGAAGAGTAGCTGCAGCCTTGGCAGGAACTAAATGGGGATCCATAATAAACCCCAGGAAGAGTAGCCGCTGCCTTGGCAGGAACTGACGGGGATCCATAATAATCCCCAGGAAGAGTAGCTGCTGCCTTGGCAGGAACTAATGGGGATTCATAATAAACCCCAGGAAGAGTAGCTGCTGCCATGACAGGAACTAATGGGGATCCATAATAAACCCCAGGAAGAATAGCTGCTGCTTTGGCAGGAACTAATGGGGATCCTTAATAAACCCCAGGAAGAGTAGCTGCTGCCTTGGCAGGAACTAATGGGGATCCATAATAAACCCCAGGAAGAGTAGCTGCTGCCTTGGCAGGAACTAATGGGGATCCATAATAATCCCCAGGAAGAGTAGCTGCTGCCTTGGCAGGAACTAATGGGGATCCATAATAAACCCCAGGAAGAGTAACTGCTGCCTTGGCAGGAACTAATGGGGATCCTTAATAAACCTCAGGAAGAGTAGCTGCTGCTTTGGCAGGAACTAATGGGGATCCATAATAATCCCCAGGAAGAGTAGCTGCTGCCATGACAGGAACTAATGGGGATCCATAATAAACCCCAGGAAGAGTAGCTGCTGCCTTGGCAGGAACTAATGGGGATCCATAATAATCCCCAGGAAGAGTAGCTGCTGCCTTGGCAGGAACTAATGGGGATCCATAATAAACCCCAGGAAGAGCTGCTGCTGCCTTGGCAGGAACTAATGGGGATCCTTAATAAACCCCAGGAAGAGTAGAGCTGCCTTGGCAGGAACTAATGGGGATCCATAATAAACCCCAGGAAGAGTAGCTGCTGCCATGACAGGAACTAATGGGGATCCATAATAAACCCCAGGAAGAGTAGCTGCTGCCTTGGCAGGAACTAATGGGGATCCTTAATAAACCCCAGGAAGAGTAGCTGCTGCTTTGGCAGGAACTAATGGTGATCCATAATAATCCCCAGGAAGAGTAGCTGCTGCCATGACAGGAACTAATGGGGATCCATAATAATCCCCAGGAAGAGTAGCTGCTGCCAGGACAGGAACTAATGGGGATCCTTAATAAACCCCAGGAAGAGTAGCTGCTGCTTTGGCAGGAACTAATGGGGATCCAAAATAATCCCCAGGAAGAGTAGCTGCTGCCATGACAGGAACTAATGGGGATCCATAATAAACCCCAGGAAGAGCTGCTGCTGCCTTGGCAGGAACTAATGGGGATCCTTAATAAACCACAGGAAGAGTAGCTGCTGCCTTGGCAGGAACTAATGGGGATCCATAATAAACCCCAGGAAGAGTAGCTGCTGCCATGACAGGAACTAATGGGGATCCATAATAAACCCCAGGAAGAGTAGCTGCTGCCTTGGCAGGAACTAATGGGGATCCTTAATAAACCCCAGGAAGAGTAGCTGCTGCTTTGGCAGGAACTAATAGGGATCCATAATAATCCCCAGGAAGAGTAGCTGCTGCCATGACAGGAACTAATGGGGATCCATAATAAACCCCAGGAAGAGTAACTGCTGCCAGGACAGGAACTAATGGGGATCCTTAATAAACCCCAGGAAGAGTAGCTGCTGCCTTGGCAGGAACTAATGGGGATCCTTAATAAACCCCAGGAAGAGTAGCTGCTGCCTTGGCAGGAACTAATGGGGATCCTTAATAAACCCCAGGAAGAGTAGCTGCTGCCTTGGCAGGAACTAATGGGGATCCATAATAAACCCCAGGAAGACAAGCTGCTGCCTTGGCAGGAACTAATGGGGATCCATAATAATCCCCAGGAAGAGTAGCTGCTGCCTTGGCAGGAACTAATGGGGATCCATAATAAACCCCAGGAAGAGTAGCTGCTGCCATGACAGGAACTAATGGGGATCCATAATAAACCCCAGGAAGAGTAGCTGCTGCCTTGGCAGGAACTAATGGGGATCCTTAATAAACCCCAGGAAGAGTAGCTGCTGCTTTGGCAGGAACTAATGGGGATCCATAATAATCCCCAGGAAGAGTAGCTGCTGCCATGACAGGAACTAATGGGGATCCATAATAAACCCCAGGAAGAGCTGCTGCTGCCTTGGCAGGAACTAATGGGGATCCTTAATAAACCCCAGGAAGAGTAGCTGCTGCCTTGACAGGAACTAATGGGGATCCATAATAATCCCCAGGAAGAGTAGCTGCTGCCTTGGCAGGAACTAATAGGGATCCATAATAAACCCCAGGAAGAGTAGCTGCTGCCATGACAGGAACTAATGGGGATCCATAATAAACCCCAGGAAGAGTAGCTGCTGCCATGACAGGAACTAATGGGGATCCTTAATAAACCCCAGGAAGAGTAGCTGCTGCCTTGGCAGGAACTAATGGGGATCCTTAATAAACCCCAGGAAGAGTAGCTGCTGCCTTGGCAGGAACTAATGGGGATCCTTAATAAACCCCAGGAAGAGTAGCTGCTGCCAGGACAGGAACTAATGGGGATCCTTAATAAACCCCAGGAAGAGTAGCTGCTGCCTTGACAGGAACTAATGGGGATCCTTAATAAACCCCAGGAAGAGTAGCTGCTGCCTTGACAGGAACTAATGGGGATCACGTAAATACAAAGGTGCTTCCAGTAAATACTGAGTTAATGGTCTGAATACTTCTGTAAATGTGATATTTCTATTTTTAGTTCATTTGCAAACATTTCTAAACACCTGTTTTCGCGTTGTCATTATGGGGTGTATTGTGTGTAGATTGATGAGAGGAAACCATTTTTTAAAATCCATTTTAGAATAAGGCTGTAACGTAACAACATGTGGGAAAAGGTCAACAGGTCTGAATTCTTTCCGAAGGCGCTGTAATTTATAACAGGCTTTTTTAAAATTCAATATTCGTTCACAGTTTCTAATTAAAATTAAGAACACTACACCATAACAGAAAGATATCACTAATTTCTCCTGCTTTTGTTACGGATATTATGGATATTTAATCCCAACTGGAAATCAACAGCACATTATTCACTTTTTTAAATGAAATGTGAAACATACATTATTAAAACATCACTTTGTTTTCTGTTTATCTTCTCTACGACTCTTTGTGAAATACGGCTATTTTCTAATAAAGACTCATTTACATTTCGCTTTTCAAAATAGAAATATCATCGTCACATAAACATCTATAAATACATGTCTGACTTCTTCTGACAGCACGGTGTGTGTGATTCCCCTACTTCTCTGCAACCTAATGTAATATTACATCCACCGCTATAGACAATACATTAAAGAATTTAACTGAGAGAGAGAGAGATAGCAGGGAGATATTGATATGGCAGAAGGGAGAAAGATCGATAGCAGGGGAGAGATAAAGAGGTAGAAAGTGATCGCAGGAACAGATAGAGAGATAGCAGGGACAGATAGAGAGATAGCAGGGACAGATAGAGAGATAGCATGGACAGATAGAGAGATAGCAGGGACAGATAGAGTGATAGCAGGGACAGATAGAGAGATAGCAGGGACAGATAGAGAGATAGCAGGGACAGATAGCAGGGACAGATAGAGTGATAGCAGGGACAGATAGAGAGATAGCAGGGACAGATAGAGTGATAGCAGGGACAGATAGCAGGGACAGATAGAGAGATAGCAGGGACAGATAGAGTGATAGCAGGGACAGATAGCAGGGACAGATAGAGAGATAGCAGGGACAGATAGAGTGATAGCAGGGACAGATAGAGTGATAGCAGGGACAGATAGAGTGATAGCAGGGACAGATAGAGTGATAGCAGGGACAGATAGAGTGATAGCAGGGACAGATAGAGAGATAGCATGGACAGATAGCAGGGACAGATAGAGAGATAGCAGGGACAGATAGCAGGGACATATAGCAGGGACAGATAGAGAGATAGCAGGGACAGATAGCAGGGACAGATAGAGAGATAGCAGGGACAGATAGAGAGATAGCATGGACAGATAGAGAGATAGCATGGACAGATAGAGAGAAAGCAGGGACATATAGCAGGGACAGATAGAGAGATAGCAGGGACAGATAGAGTGATAGCATGGACAGATAGAGAGAAAGCAGGGACAGATAGAGATATAGCAGGGACAGATAGAGAGATAGCATGGACAGATAGCGAGATAGCAGGGACAGATAGAGAGATAGCGGGGACAGATAGAGAGATAGCAGGGACAGATAGAGTGATAGCAGGGACAGATAGAGTGATAGCAGGGACAGATAGAGAGATAGCAGGGACAGATAGAGAGATAGCAGGGACAGATAGAGAGAAAGCAGGGACAGATAGAGAGAAAGCAGGGACAGATAGCAGGGACAGATAGAGCGATAGCAGGGACAGATAGAGAGATAGCAGGGACAGATAGAGAGATTGCCGGCGGGAAGAGATCACAAGGGGGGAGAGAGAGATAGCAGGGTGATAGAAGAGATATCAGGGACAGGTAGAGAGATAGCAGGTGGAAAGTGATCACAAGGGGGAAGAGAGAGATAGCAGGATGAGAAATCGGTCAACAGCACAGAACACTATAGAAGGATATGAAACTCAGAGATGATTGATCCTAAATAACAACAGCTACAGGAAGAAAATAACAAGGTATTAGAATTGGATATTATTAATATAGGCTGTTCTGATGGGTAGAAAGGGGGTGCAACTCATTATTAGGGAAGTGTTTGTGATGTTTTGTGCACAGTGTATCTGCAGTACCTCAGGACACGTACAGTCGTGGCCAAAAGTTTTGAGAATGACACAAATATGAATTTTCACAAAGTCTGCTGCCTCAGAATGTATGATGGCAATTTGCATATACTCCAGAATGTTATGAAGAGTGATCAGATGAATTGCAAAGTCCCTCTTTGCCATGCAAATTAACTGAATCCCCCCAAAAAACATTTCCACTGCATTTCAGCCCTGCCACAAAAGGACCAGCTGACATCATGTCAGTGATTCTCTCGTTAACACAGGCGTGAGTGTTGACGAGGACAAGGCTGGAGATCACATTGCAGAGGTCTTGAAAAAGAAGGGTCAACACTGCAAATATTGACTCTTTGCATCAACTTCATGTAATTGTCAATAAAAGCCTTTGACACTTATGAAATGCTTGTAATTATACTTCAGTATTCCATAGTAACATCTGACAAAAATATCTGAAGACACTGAAGCAGCAAACTATGTGAAAATTAGTATTTGTGTCATTCTCAAAACTTTTTTCCAGGACTGTACATGGTAAAACAGAAATTAGAATGCCCTATTTCAGAACGTGGCCTACCGCTTGCATGTCCATATCAGACCGGGAAGAACTGACGTTCGCAATTGTAAAGGCAGTCAATGTTGTTCTCCCCCTTAGACGAGGAGGAGCATGGATAGGACCAAGATGCGGATTGAGGGAAATAAGCCATCTTTTAATGACAACAGCAAACAAGACACTACAAAACTACAAAACAACAAATGTGACTAACCTTCAACCGTCCTGTGAGGACACAGGAACAAACACCCACAAAACCCCAGTGAAACCCTGGCTGCCTTAGTATGACTCTCAATTAGAGACAAACGATACACACCTGTCTCTAATTGAGAATCATACCAGGCCGAACACAAAAACCAACCTAGAAATACAAAACATAGACTGCCCACCCAAAACACACGCCCTGACCAAAAACACATACAAAAACAACATAAAACAGGTCAGGACCGTTACAGAACCCCCCCCTCAAGGTGCGAACGCCGGGCGCACCAGCACAAAGTCCAGGGGAGGGTCTGGGTGGGCAGTTGACCACGGTGGTGGCTCAGGCTGAGGGCGAGGTCCCCACCCCACCATAATCAATCCCCGCTTCTTTATCCCCCTCCCAATGACCACCCTCCCACTAACACCACCTAAATGAAGGGGCAGCACCGGGATAAGGGGCAGCACCGGGATAAGGGGCAGCACCGGGATAAGGGGCAGCACCGGGATAAGGGGCGGCAGGTCCTGGCTGAGGGACTCCGGCAGGTCCTGGCTGAGGGACTCCGGCAGGTCCTGGCTGAGGGACTCCGGCAGGTCCTGGCTGAGGGACTCCGGCAGGTCCTGGCTGAGGGACTCCGGCAGGTCCGGGCGTAGGGACTCCGGCAGGTCCGGGCTGAGGGACTCCGGCAGGTCCGGGCTGAGGGACTCCGGCAGGTCCGGGCTGAGGGACTCCGACCGGTCCGGGCGTAGGGACTCCGGCAGGTCCTGGCTGCACGGCTCTGGCAGGTCCTGGCAGGACGGCTCTGGCAGGTCATGGCAGGACGGCTCTGGCAGGTCATGGCAGGACGGCTCTGGCAGGTCATGGCAGGACGGCTCTGGCAGGTCATGGCAGGACGGCTCTGGCTGGTCATGGCAGGACGGCTCTGGCTGGTCATGGCAGGACGGCTCTGGCTGGTCATGGCAGGACGGCTCTGGCTGGTCATGGCAGGACGGCTCTGGCTGGTCATGGCAGGACGGCTCTGGCTGGTCATGGCAGGACGGCTCTGGCTGGTCATGGCAGGACGGCTCTGGCTGGTCATGGCAGGACGGCTCTGGCGCTAGGCAGACGGCAGACTCTGGCCGGCTGAGACGCACTATAGGCCTGGTGCGTGGTACCGGAACTGGAGGTACCGGGCTGAGGGCACGCACCTCAGGGCGAGTGCGGGGAACAGGAACTGGGCACACTGGACTCTCGTGGCGCACTCTAGGCCTGGTGCGTGGTACCGGAACTGGAGGTACCGGGCTGGAGACACGCACCATAGGGAGAGTGCGTGGAAGAGGAACAGGGCTCTGGAGATGCACTGGAAGCCTGGTGCGTGGTGTAGGCACTGGTGGTACTGAGCTGGGGTGGGAAGGTGGCGCCGGATATACCGGACCGTGAAGGAGGACACGTGCTCTTGAGCACCGAGCCTCCCCAACCTTACCAGGTTGAATGGTCCCCGTAGCCCTGCCAGTGCGGCGAGGTGGAATAGCCCGCACTGGGCTATGCAGGCGAACCGGGGACACCACCTGTAAGGCTGGTGCCATGTACGCCGGCCCGAGGAGACGTACTGGAGACCAGATACGTTGGGCCGGCTTCATGGCACTCGGCCCGATGCCCAACCTAGCCCTCCCAGTGCGGCAAGGTGGAATAGCCCGCACTGGGCTAAGCACGCGTACTGGGGACACCGTGCGCTTTACCGCATAACACGGTGTCTGACATAGTACGACGCCCTCTTACTCCACGGCAAGCCCGGGGAGTTGGCTCAGGTATCCAACCCGGCTTCGCCACACTCCCCTTTAGCCCCCCCCCCCAATAAATTTTTGGGTGAGCCTCTCGGGCTTCCGGCCTCTCCTATGTGCTGCCTCCTCATACCAGCGCTCCTGGGCTGTGGCTGCCTTCCTCTCCTCCCGAGAGCGGCGATTCTCTCCAACCCTTCCCCAGGGTCCCTTTCCGTCCATGATCTCCCAAGACCATTCCTCCTGTGTCCAGTGCCTTAGTTCCTTTTCTCTCTCCTCAATCCGCTTGGTCCTGTTATGGTGGGTGTTTCTGTAAAGGCAGTCAATGTTGTTCTCCCCCTTAGACGAGGAGGAGCATGGATAGGACCAAGATGCGGATTGAGGGAAATAAGCCATCTTTTAATGACAACAGCAAACAAGACACTACAAAACTACAAAACAACAAATGTGACTAACCTTCAACCGTCCTGTGAGGACACAGGAACAAACACCCACAAAACCCCAGTGAAACCCTGGCTGCCTTAGTATGACTCTCAATTAGAGACAAACGATACACACCTGTCTCTAATTGAGAATCATACCAGGCCGAACACAAAAACCAACCTAGAAATACAAAACATAGACTGCCCACCCAAAACACACGCCCTGACCAAAAACACATACAAAAACAACATAAAACAGGTCAGGACCGTTACAGCAATCTCCCCCTATCTGCAAGAGTAACCAATGGCAAAACATCTGCTTGATGAATAAATTCAACCAACCTATAGGAATACATAAACATCTAATACATAACCAACCCTGTTACAGGGACACCGGTACTTAGTCCTTGATGAACGTTACGTAGCAAACACTGAAAATATGGTACAGCGAGGTATATTATAGAGTGGTATATTACAGATGGGTATACTATAGAGGGGTATACTATAGAGGGGTATACTACAGAGGGGTATACTACAGAGGGGTATACTACAGAGGGGTATACTATAGAGGGGTATATTATAGAGGGGTATACTACAGAGGGGTATACTACAGAGGGGTATACTATAGAGGGGTATATTATAGAGGGGTATACTATAGAGGGGTATACTATAGAGGGGTATACTACAGAGGGGTATATTATAGAGGGGTATACTATAGAGGGGTATACTACAGAGGGGTATACTACAGAGGGGTATACTATAGAGGGGTATATTATAGAGGGGTATACTATAGAGGGGTATACTATAGAGGGGTATACTACAGAGGGGTATATTATAGAGGGGTATACTATAGAGGGGTATACTATAGAGGGGTATACTATAGAGGGGTGTACTATAGAGGGGTATATACTACAGAGAGGTATATTACAGAGGGGTATACTATAGAGGGGTATACTATAGAGGGGTATACTATAGAGAGGTATACTACAGAGGGGTATACTATAGAGGGGTATACTATAGAGGGGTATACTATAGAGGGTATACTACAGAGGTGTATTCTATAGAGGGGTATACTATAGAGGGGTATACTATAGAGAGGTATACTATAGAGGGGTATACTACAGAGCGGTATATTACAGAGGGGTATACTATAGAGGAGTATACTATAGAGGGGTATACTACAGAGCAGTATATTATAGAGGGGTACACTACAGAGGGGTATACTATAGAAAGGTATACTATAGAGGTGTATACTACAGAGCTGTATATTACAGAGGGGTATACTATAGAGGAGTATAGTATAGAGGGGTATACTACAGAGCGGTATATTACAGAGGGGTACACTACAGAGGGGTATACTATAGAGGGGTATTTTATAGAGAAGTAATATATATATATATGTCTGTTTATCAAAGTTTAGCTGGCTAACTAAATGATTCCTGACTCATTGGATCCTGCTTTGTAGTATATTCTCCTGCATTACCCTGTTAAATCTAAAGTTGTCTTTTTGACACTAAATATCCTAATGATATTGTTGTAACAGCTCCCACCTTGTCATATTCACCACCCTCTCCAAAACACACACGATAACGCTCACACACAAACACACAAACACACACACACACACACACACACACACACACACACACACACACACACACACACACACACACACACACACACACACACACACACACACACACACACACACACACACACACACACACACACACACACACACACACACACGTACACAACAAATCTTGCGGAACAATTTCGTCCATTCTGACAAAAGTTAAGTTATTATCAGAAAATTTACCTATTCTCTGTACTAGATTGATTTCCTCTCACCGGTCGAGACTCGGTTCATGTCTCCAGACTGCTTTGTCAGCCGGATAAACCCTGACTTGAGCTCAGCTGGCCAAAAACTCACTGACTCAAATCCTGAGAGAAAACATTCAGAAGCGGAAACAAATCAATAACAAGTTGAAACCCTGAAAATAATGCTTTCGTACTTTAACCCTGAAAATAGATTGACGGTATACAGCACCTGTTAAATACATTTAGTAACCAGAGGTATAGTAACTAAACACTCAGCCCCGTGGTATAGTAACTAAACACTCAGCCCAAAGGTATAGTAACACCACACTCAGCCCAGAGGTATAGTAACTAAACACTCAGCCCCGTGGTATAGTAACTAAACACTCAGCCCAAAGGTATAGTAACACCACACTCAGCCCAGAGGTATAGTAACGAAACACTCAGCCCAGTGGTATAGTAACTAAACACTCAGCCCAGAGGTATAGTAACTAAACACTCAGCCCAGAGGTATAGTAACTAAACACTCAGCCCCGTGGTATAGTAACTAAACACTCAGCCCAGAGGTATAGTAACGAAACACTCAGCCCAGTGGTATAGTAACTAAACACTCAGCCCAGAGGTATAGTAACTAAACACTCAGCCCAGAGGTATAGTAACTAAACACTCAGCCCAGTGGTATAGTAACGAAACACTCAGCCCAGAGGTATAGTAACGAAACACTCAGCCCAGAGGTATAGTAACTAAACACTCAGCCCAGTGGTATAGTAACAAAACACTCAGCCCAGAGGTATAGTAACTAAACACTCAGCCCAGAGGTATAGTAACTAAACACTCAGCCCAGTGGTATAGTAACTAAACACTCAGCCCTGTGGTATAGTAACTAAACACTCAGCCCAGAGGTATAGTAACTATACAACTCAGCCCAGAGGTATAATAACTAAACACTCAGCCCAGAGGTATAGTAACTAAACACTCAGCCCAGAGGTATAGTAACTAAACACTCAGCCCAGAGGTATAGTAACTAAACACTCAGCCCAGAGGTATAATAACTAAACACTCAGCCCAGAGGTATAGTAACTAAACACTCAGCCCCGCGGTATAGTAACGAAACACTCAGCCCAGTGGTATAGTAACTATACACTCAGCCCAGAGGTATAGTAACTAAACACTCAGCCCAGAGGTATAGTAACTAAACACTCAGCCCAGAGGTATAATAACTAAACACTCAGCCAAGTGGTATAGTAACTAAACACTCAGCCCAGAGGTATAGTAACTAAACACTCAGCCCAGTGGTATAGTAACTAAACACTCAGCCCAGTGGTATAGTAACTAAACACTCAGCCCAGAGGTATAGTAATTAAACACTCAGCCCAGTGGTATAGTAACTAAACACTCAGCCCAGAGGTATAGTAACTAAACACTCAGCCCATAGGTATAGTAACTAATCACTCAGCCCAGAGGTATAGTAACTGAACTATCAGCCCAGAGGTATAGTAACTATACACTCAGGCCAGAGGTATAGTAACTAAACACTCAGCCCAGAGGTATAGTAACTATACACTCAGCCCAGTGGTATAGTAACTAAACACTCAGCCCATAGGTATAGTAACTATACACTCAGCCCAGAGGTATAGTAACTAAACACTCAGCCCAGAGGTATAGTAACTATACACTCAGCCCAGAGGTATAGTAACTATACACTCAGCCCAGTGGTATAGTAACTATACACTCAGCCCATAGGTATAGTAACTAAATACTCAGCCCAGAGGTATAGTAACTAAACACTCAGCCCAGAGGTATAGTAACTAAACACTCAGCCCAGAGGTATAGTAACTAAACACTCAGCCCAGAGGTATAGTAACTAAACACTCAGCCCCGTGGTATAGTAACGAAACACTCAGCCCAGAGGTATAGTAACTAAACGCTCAGCCCAGAGGTATAGTAACTAAACACTCAGCCCAGAGGTATATTAACTAAACACTCAGCCCAGAGGTATATTAACTAAACACTCAGCCCAGAGGTATATTAACTAAACACTCAGCCCAGAGGTATATTAACTAAACACTCAGCCCAGAGGTATAGTAACTAAACACTCAGCCCAGAGGTATATTAACTAAACACTCAGCCCAGAGGTATATTAACTAAACACTCAGCCCAGAGGTATATTAACTAAACACTCAGCCCAGAGGTATAGTAACTAAACACTCAGCCCAGAGGTATAGTAACTAAACACTCAGCCCAGAGGTATAGTAACTAAACACTCAGCCCAGTGGTATAGTAACGAAACACTCCACCCAGAGGTATAGTAACTAAACACTCAGCCCAGTGGTATAGTAACGAAACACTCAGCCCAGAGGTATAGTAACTAAACACTCAGCCCAGTGGTATAGTAACAAAACACTCAGCCCAGAGGTATAGTAACTAAACACTCAGCCCAGAGGTATAGTAACTAAACACTCAGCCCAGTGGTATAGTAACGAAACACTCAGCCCCGTGGTATAGTAACTAAACACTCAGCCCAGAGGTATAGTAACTATACAACTCAGCCCAGAGGTATAATAACTAAACACTCAGCCCAGAGGTATAGTAACTAAACACTCAGCCCAGAGGTATAGTAACTAAACACTCAGCCCAGAGGTATAGTAACTAAACACTCAGCCCAGAGGTATAATAACTAAACACTCAGCCCAGAGGTATAGTAACTAAACACTCAGCCCCGTGGTATAGTAACGAAACACTCAGCCCAGTGGTATAGTAACTATACACTCAGCCCAGAGGTATAGTAACTAAACACTCAGCCCAGAGGTATAGTAACTAAACACTCAGCCCAGAGGTATAATAACTAAACACTCAGCCAAGTGGTATAGTAACTAAACACTCAGCCCAGAGGTATAGTAACTAAACACTCAGCCCAGTGGTATAGTAACTAAACACTCAGCCCAGAGGTATAGTAATTAAACACTCAGCCCAGTGGTATAGTAACTAAACACTCAGCCCAGAGGTATAGTAACTAAACACTCAGCCCATAGGTATAGTAACTAATCACTCAGCCCAGAGGTATAGTAACTGAACTATCAGCCCAGAGGTATAGTAACTATACACTCAGGCCAGAGGTATAGTAACTAAACACTCAGCCCAGAGGTATAGTAACTATACACTCAGCCCAGTGGTATAGTAACTAAACACTCAGCCCATAGGTATAGTAACTATACACTCAGCCCAGAGGTATAGTAACTAAACACTCAGCCCAGAGGTATAGTAACTATACACTCAGCCCAGAGGTATAGTAACTATACACTCAGCCCAGTGGTATAGTAACTATACACTCAGCCCATAGGTATAGTAACTAAATACTCAGCCCAGAGGTATAGTAACTAAACACTCAGCCCAGAGGTATAGTAACTAAACACTCAGCCCAGAGGTATAGTAACTAAACACTCAGCCCAGAGGTATAGTAACTAAACACTCAGCCCCGTGGTATAGTAACGAAACACTCAGCCCAGAGGTATAGTAACTAAACACTCAGCCCAGAGGTATATTAACTAAACACTAAGCCCAGAGGTATATTAACTAAACACTCAGCCCAGAGGTATATTAACTAAACACTCAGCCCAGAGGTATAATAACTAAACACTCAGCCAAGTGGTATAGTAACTAAACACTCAGCCCAGAGGTATAGTAACTAAACACTCAGCCCAGTGGTATAGTAACTAAACACTCAGCCCAGAGGTATAGTAATTAAACACTCAGCCCATAGGTATAGTAACTAATCACTCAGCCCAGAGGTATAGTAACTGAACTATCAGCCCAGAGGTATAGTAACTATACACTCAGGCCAGAGGTATAGTAACTAAACACTCAGCCCAGAGGTATAGTAACTATACACTCAGCCCAGTGGTATAGTAACTAAACACTCAGCCCATAGGTATAGTAACTATACACTCAGCCCAGAGGTATAGTAACTAAACACTCAGCCCAGAGGTATAGTAACTATACACTCAGCCCAGAGGTATAGTAACTATACACTCAGCCCAGTGGTATAGTAACTATACACTCAGCCCATAGGTATAGTAACTAAATACTCAGCCCAGAGGTATAGTAACTAAACACTCAGCCCAGAGGTATAGTAACTAAACACTCAGCCCAGAGGTATAGTAACTAAACACTCAGCCCAGAGGTATAGTAACTAAACACTCAGCCCCGTGGTATAGTAACGAAACACTCAGCCCAGAGGTATAGTAACTAAACACTTAGCCCAGAGGTATATTAACTAAACACTCAGCCCAGAGGTATATTAACTAAACACTCAGCCCAGAGGTATATTAACTAAACACTCAGCCCAGAGGTATATTAACTAAACACTCAGCCCAGAGGTATAGTAACTAAACACTCAGCCCAGAGGTATATTAACTAAACACTCAGCCCAGAGGTATATTAACTAAACACTCAGCCCAGAGGTATATTAACTAAACACTCAGCCCAGAGGTATAGTAACTAAACTATCAGCCCAGAGGTATAGTAACCTAACAGAGAAATGTTGCTGCATTTATATATGAAGGCCTTCCACTGACATCGTAGAGGGAGAAGTAGTTCCATTGACACATACAATGACTCATACGCACGCACGTACACGTACACACACACACACACACACACACACACACACACACACACACACACACACACACACACACACACACACACACACACACTGTGTTCTTCTATCCTAATGGGAACCTAAAATGTATTTCCATTCAAAATCCTTTTTTTCCTAACCTTTTTTGTGACCTTAAACCTAACCTTAACCCAAACCCTAAACTTAAACCTAACTCCTAACCTTATTTAAACCTAACCCTGAACTTAAACCTAACCCTATCCTTAAACCTAACCCTAACCTTAACCCAAACCCAGAATTTAAACCAAACCTTATCATTAAACCTAACCCTAACCTTATCCCATACCCTGAACTTAAACCTAAACTAACCTTAAACCTAACACTAACCTTAACCCAAACCCTGAACTTAAACCAAACCTTATCTTTAAACCTAACCCTAACCTTATCCCATACCCTGAACTTAAACCTAAACTAACTTTAAACCTAACACTAACCTTAACCCAAACCCTGAACTTAAACCTAAACTAACCTTAAACCTAACCCTAACCTTAACCCAAACCCTGAACTTAATAAACCTAACTCCTAACCCTAAACCTAACCCTAACCTTAACCCAAACCCTGAACTTAATAAACCTAACTCCTAACCCTAAACCTAACCACTAATCTCTTACGTTTAGCCAAATCCTAATTGTAACCCCTTAGCTTAAAATATCCTTTGGCCTGACGGGGACGTGGGTAATGTCTCCACGAGGGAGAACAGTCCTTGTTTTGCTTTTCTTGTGGGAACATTTGGGGATTTTAGGTCCCAACATGGATAGAAGAAACCAACAAACACATCTGTAAGCCGTTATAGAGGAGTCTGTCTGGTCATTTAGTTGGATGAAACTGGATTCCTTAACATAACTAAGTCTCCCAGTGGGAATGGATTTTAACTCACATTTCATCATATGAAAGAGTGTAAATTGATCCAATGTCTGAGATATATAGTTGCCAACACTAGACGCCACAACAATTCAGTGTCGCAATGCATCAAATTAGTCCCGGAACTGTTATACTTAACATTTGATTAAAGACGGAAATGCCACACTGTTAAAATTAGAATGGTACGATGGATGTATTAAAATCAATGTCAACAAGTCTATGGTGTTGAAGCTACCAGACAAAGCTGCACTTACATACACACACACACACACACACACACACACACACACACACACACACACACACACACACACACACACACACACACACACACACACACACACACACACACACATACAGACACGCACACTGGAGAGTAGTCTACACTGCAGTATGTCCCCAACCAGGACACTGGACAGTAGTCTACACTGCAGTATGTCTCCAACCAGGACACTGGACAGTAGTCTACACTGCAGTATGTCTCCAACCAGGACACTGGACAGTAGTCTACACTGCAGTATGTCTCCAACCAGAACACTGGACAGTAGTCTACACTGCAGTATGTCTCCAACCAGGACACTGGACAGTAGTCTACACTGCAGTATGTCTCCAACCAGAACACTGGACAGTAGTCTACACTGCAGTATGTCCCCAACCAGGACACTGGACAGTAGTCTACACTGCAGTATGTATCAGCCCAGGACACTGGACAGTAGTCTACACTGCAGTATGTATCAGCCCAGGACACTGGACAGTAGTCTACACTGCAGTATATCTCCAACCAGGACACTGGACAGTAGTCTACAATGCAGTATGTCCCCAACCAGGACACTGGACAGTAGTCTACACTGCAGTATGTCCCCAACCAGGACACTGGACAGTAGTCTACACTGCAGTATGTATCAGCCCAGGACACTGGAGAGTAGTCTACACTGCAGTATGTCCCCAACCAGGACACTGGAGAGTAGTCTACACTGCAGCATGTCTCCAACCAGGACACTGGACAGTAGTCTACACTGCAGTATGTCCCCAACCAGGACACTGGACAGTAGTCTACACTGCAGTATGTCTCCAACCAGGACACTGGACAGTAGCCTACACTGCAGTATGTATCAGCCCAGGACACTGGACAGTAGTCTACACTGCAGTATGTCTCCAACCAGGACACTGGACAGTAGTCTACACTGCAGTATGTATCCAACCAGGACACTGGACAGTAGTCTACACTGCAGTATGTCTCCAACCAGGACACTGGACAGTAGTCTACACTGCAGTATGTATCAGCCCAGGACACTGGACAGTAGTCTACACTGCAGTATGTCTCCAACCAGGACACTGGACAGTAGTCTACACTGCAGTATGTATCAGCCCAGGACACTGGACAGTAGTCTACACTGCAGTATGTATCCAATCAGGACACTGGACAGTAGTCTACACTGCAGTATGTATCAGCCCAGGACACTGGACAGTAGTCTACACTGCAGTATGTCTCCAACCAGGACACTGGACAGTAGTCTACACTGCAGTATGTATCCAACCAGGACACTGGACAGTAGTCTACACTGCAGTATGTATCAGCCCAGGACACTGGACAGTAGTCTACACTGCAGTATGTCTCCAACCAGGACACTGGACAGTAGTCTACACTGCAGTATGTCCCCAACCAGAACACTGGACAGTAGTCTACACTGCAGTATGTCTCCAACCAGGACACTGGACAGTAGTCTACACTGCAGTATGTATCCAACCAGGACACTGGATAGTAGTCTACACTGCAGTATGTCCCCAACCAGGACACTGGACAGTAGTCTACACTGCAGTATGTATCAGCACAGGACACTGGACAGTAGCCTACACTGCAGCATGTCTCCAACCAGGACACTGGATAGTAGTCTACACTGCAGTATGTATCAGCCCAGGACACTGGACAGTAGTCTACACTGCAGTTTGTCTCCAACCAGGACACTGGACAGTAGTCTACACTGCAGTATGTCTCCAACCAGGACACTGGACAGTAGTCTACACTGCAGTATGTCCCCAACCAGGACACTGGACAGTAGTCTACACTGCAGTGTGTCTCCAACCAGGACACTGGACAGTAGTCTACACTGCAGTATGTCTCCAACCAGGACACTGGACAGCAGTCTACACTGCAGTATGTATCAGCCCAGGACACTGGACAGTAGTCTACACTGCAGTATGTATCCAACCAGGACACTGGACAGTAGTCTACACTGCAGTATGTATCAGCCCAGGACACTGGACAGTAGTCTACACTGCAGTATGTCTCCAACCAGGACACTGGAGAGTAGTCTACACTGCAGTATGTCTCCAACCAGGACACTGGACAGTAGTCTACACTGCAGTATGTATCCAACCAGGACACTGGACAGTAGTCTACACTGCAGTATGTATCAGCCCAGGACACTGGACAGTAGTCTACACTGCAGTATGTATCAGCCCAGGACACTGGACAGTAGTCTACACTGCCGTATGTCTCCAACCAGGACACTGGACAGTAGTCTACACTGCAGTATGTCTCCAACCAGGACACTGGACAGTAGTCTACACTGCAGTATGTCTCCAACCAGGACACTGGACAGTAGTCTACACAGCAGTATGTATTCAACCAGGACACTGGACAGTAGTCTACACTGCAGTATGTCTCCAACCAGGACACTGGACAGTAGTCTACACTGCAGTATGTATTCAACCAGGACACTGGACAGTAGTCTACACTGCAGTATGTATCAGCCCAGGACACTGGACAGTAGTCTACACTGCAGTATGTCTCCAACCAGGACACTGGACAGTAGTCTACACTGCAGTATGTCTCCAACCAGGACACTGAACAGTAGTCTACACTGCAGTATGTCTCCAACCAGGACACTGGACAGTAGTCTACACTGCAGTATGTCTCCAACCAGGACACTGGACAGTAGTCTACACTGCAGTATGTATCAGCCCAGGACACTGGACAGTAGTCTACACTGCAGTATGTCTCCAACCAGGACACTGGACAGTAGTCTACACTGCAGTATGTATCAGCCCAGGACACTGGACAGTAGTCTACACTGCAGTATGTCCCCAACCAGCACACTGGACAGTAGTCTACACTGCAGTATGTCTCCAACCAGGACACTGGACAGTAGTCTACACTGCAGTATGTATCCAACCAGGACACTGGACAGTAGTCTACACTGCAGTATGTCTCCAAACAGGACACTGGACAGTAGTCTACACTGCAGTATGTCTCCAACCAGGACACTGGACAGTAGTCTACACTGCAGTTTGTCTCCAACCAGGACACTGGAGAGTAGTCTACACTGCAGTATGTCTCCAACCAGGACACTGGACAGTAGTCTACACTGCAGTATGTATCAGCCCAGGACACTGGACAGTAGTCTACACTGCAGTATGTCTCCAACCAGGACACTGGACAGTAGTCTACACTGCAGTATGTCTCCAACCAGGACACTGGACAGTAGTCTACACTGCAGTATGTCTCCAACCAGGACACTGGACAGTAGTCTACACTGCAGTATGTATCTAACCAGGACACTGGACAGTAGTCTACACTGCAGTATGTCTCCAACCAGGACACTGGACAGTAGTCTACACTGCAGTATGTCTCCAACCAGGACACTGGACAGTAGTCTACACTGCAGTATGTATCAGCCCAGGACACTGGACAGTAGTCTACACTGCAGTATGTATCAGCCAAGGACACTGGACAGTAGTCTACACTGCAGTATGTCCCCAACCAGGACACTGGACAGTAGTCTACACTGCAGTATGTCTCCAACCAGGACACTGGACAGTAGTCTACACTGCAGTATGTCCCCAACCAGGACACTGGACAGTAGTCTACACTGCAGTATGTATCAGCCCAGGACACTGGACAGTAGTCTACACAGCAGTATGTCTCCAACCAGGACACTGGACAGTAGTCTACACTGCAGTATGTCTCCAACCAGGACACTGGACAGTAGTCTACACTGTAGTATGTATCAGCCCAGGACACTGGACAGTAGTCTACACTGCAGTATGTATCGGCCCAGGACACTGGACAGTAGTCTACACTGCAGTATGTCCCCAACTAAGACACTGGACAGTAGTCTACACTGCAGTATGTATCAGCCCAGGACACTGGACAGTAGTCTACACTGCAGTATGTATCAGCCCAGGACACTGGACAGTAGTCTACACTGCAGTATGTCTCCAACCAGGACACTGGACAGTAGTCTACACTGCAGTATGTCTCCAACCAGGACACTGGACAGTAGTCTACACTGCAGTATGTCTCCAACCAGGACACTGGACAGTAGTCTACACTGCAGTATGTATCAGCCCAGGACACTGGACAGTAGTCTACACTGCAGTATGTATCAGCCCAGGACACTGGACAGTAGTCTACACTGCAGTATGTATCAGCCCAGGACACTGGACAGTAGTCTACACTGCAGTATGTCCCCAACCAGGACACTGGACAGTAGTCTACACTGCAGTATGTCTCCAACCAGGACACTGGACAGTAGTCTACACTGCAGTATGTATCAGCCCAGGACAATGGACAGTAGTCTACACTGCAGTATGTCTCCAACCAGGACACTGGACAGTAGTCTACACTGCAGTATGTCTCCAACCAGGACACTGGAGAGTAGTCTACACTGCAGTATGTCTCCAACCAGGACACTGGAGAGTAGTCTACACTGCAGTATGTATCAGCCCAGGACACTGGACAGTAGTCTACACTGCAGTATGTCTCCAACTAGGACACTGGACAGTAGTCTACACTGCAGTATGTCTCCAACCAGGACACTGGACAGTAGTCTACACTGCAGTATGTATCAGCCCAGGACACTGGACAGTAGTCTACACTGCAGTATGTATCAGCCCAGGACACTGGACAGTAGTCTACACTGCAGTATGTATCAGCCCAGGACACTGGACAGTAGTCTACACTGCAGTATGTATCAGCCCAGGACACTGGACAGTAGTCTACACTGCAGTATGTCCCCAACCAGGACACTGGACAGTAGTCTACACTGCAGTATGTCTCCAACCAGGACACTGGACAGGTGTCTACACTGCAGTATGTATCAGCCCAGGACACTGGACTGTAGTCTACACTGCAGTATGTCTCCAACCAGGACACTGGACAGTAGTCTACACTGCAGTATGTCTCCAACCAGGACACTGGAGAGTAGTCTACACTACAGTATGTCTCCAACCAGGACACTGGAGAGTAGTCTACACTGCAGTATGTATCAGCCCAGGACACTGGACAGTAGTCTACACTGCAGTATGTCTCCAACCAGGACACTGGACAGTAGTCTACACTGCAGTATGTCTCCAACCAGGACACTGGACAGTAGTCTACACTGCAGTATGTATTCAACCAGGACACTGGACAGTAGTCTACACTGCAGTATGTCTCCAACCAGGACACTGGATAGTAGTCTACACTGCAGTATGTATCAGCCCAAGACACTGGACAGTAGTCTACACTGCAGTATGTATCAGCCCAGGACACTGGACAGTAGTCTACACTGCAGTATGTCTCCAACCAGGACACTGGACAGTAGTCTACACTGCAGTATGTCTCCAACCAGGACACTGGACAGTAGTCTACACTGCAGTATGTATTCAACCAGGACACTGGACAGTAGTCTACACTGCAGTATGTCTCCAACCAGGACACTGGATAGTAGTCTACACTGCAGTATGTATCAGCCCAGGACACTGGACAGTAGTCTACACTGCAGTATGTATCAGCCCAGGACACTGGACAGTAGTCTACACTGCAGTATGTATCAGCCCAGGACACTGGACAGTAGTCTACACTGCAGTATGTATCAGCCCAGGACACTGGACAGTAGTCTACACTGCAGTATGTCCCCAACCAGGACACTGGACAGTAGTCTACACTGCAGTATGTCTCCAACCAGGACACTGGACAGTAGTCTACACTGCAGTATGTATCAGCCCAGGACACTGGACAGTAGTCTACACTGCAGTATGTCTCCAACCAGGACACTGGAGAGTAGTCTACACTGCAGTATGTCTCCAACCAGGACACTGGAGAGTAGTCTACACTGCAGTATGTATCAGCCCAGGACACTGGACAGTAGTCTACACTGCAGTATGTCTCCAACCAGGACACTGGACAGTAGTCTACACTGCGGTATGTCTCCAACCAGGACACTGGACAGTAGTCTACACTGCAGTATGTATTCAACCAGGACACTGGACAGTAGTCTACACTGCAGTATGTCTCCAACCAGGACACTGGATAGTAGTCTACACTGCAGTATGTATCAGCCCAGGACACTGGACAGTAGTCTACACTGCAATATGTATCAGCCCAGGACACTGGACAGTAGTCTACACTGCAGTATGTCTCCAACCAGGACACTGGACAGTAGTCTACACTGCAGTATGTCTCCAACCAGGACACTGGACAGTAGTCTACACTGCAGTATGTATTCAACCAGGACACTGGACAGTAGTCTACACTGCAGTATGTCTCCAACCAGGACACTGGATAGTAGTCTACACTGCAGTATGTATCAGCCCAGGACACTGGACAGTAGTCTACACTGCAGTATGTATCAGCCCAGGACACTGGACAGTAGTCTACACTGCAGTATGTATCAGCCCAGGACACTAGAGAGTAGTCTACACTGCAGTATGTCTCCAACCAGGACACTGGACAGTAGTCTCCACTGCAGTATGTCTCCAACCAGGACACTGGACAGTAGTCTACACTGCAGTATGTATCAGCCCAGGACACTGGACAGTAGTCTACACTGCAGTATGTATCAGCCCAGGACACTGGACAGTAGTCTACACTGCAGTATGTATCAGCCCAGGACACTGGACAGTAGTCTACACTGCAGTATGTATCAGCCCAGGACACTGGACAGTATTCTAGATGATGATCTCATTACTGCAGCTGTGAAGATGTGGACTAGCACACTGGTTGACCTCAGAGCATGTGGGCATGCTGTCTGGTTAACACACTGGTTCTGATGGACCGTGCTGTCTGGTTAACACACTGGTTCTGATGGACCGTGCTGTCTGGTTAACACACAGGTTCTGGGGGACCGTGCTGTCTGGTTAACACACTGGTTCTGATGGACCGTGCTGTCTGTTTAACACACTGGTTCTGATGGACCGTGCTGTATGGTTAACACACTGGTTCTGATGGACCGTGCTGTCTGGTTAACACACTGGTTCTGGGGGACCGTGCTGTATGACTAACACACTGGTTCTGATGGACCGTGCTGCCTGGTTAACACACTGGTTCTGATGGACCGTGCTGTCTGGTTAACACACTGGTTCTGATGGACCGTGCTGTATGGTTAACACACTGGTTCTGATGGACCGTGCTGTATGACTAACACACTGGTTCTGATGGACCGCTCTGTATGACTAACACACTGGTTCTGATGGACCGTGCTGTCTGGTTAACACACTGGTTCTGATGGACCGTTCTGTATGACTAACACACTGGTTCTGGGGGACCGTGCTGTCTGGTTAACACACTGGTTCTGGGGGACCGTGCTGTATGACTAACACACTGGTTCTGATGGACCGTGCTGTATGACTAACACACTGGTTCTGGGGGACCGTGCTGTATGGTTAACACACTGGTTCTGGGGGACCGTGCTGTATGACTAACACACTGGTTCTGATGGACCGTGCTGTCTGATTAACACACTGGTTCTGGGGGACCGTGCTGTATGACTAACACACTGGTTCTGATGGACCGTGCTGTATGACTAACACACTGGTTCTGATGGACCGTGCTGTATGGTTAACACACTGGTTCTGATGGACCGTGCTGTCTGGTTAACACACTGGTTCTGGGGGACCGTGCTGTATGACTAACACACTGGTTCTGATGGACCGTGCTGTATGGTTAACACACTGGTTCTGGGGGACCGTGCTGTATGGTTAACACACTGGTTCTGATGGACCGTGCTGTATGGTTAACACACTGGTTCTGAGGGACCGTGCTGTATGGTTAACACACTGGTTCTGATGGACCGTGCTGTCTGGTTATCACACTGGTTCTGATGGACCGTGCTGTATGACTAACACACTGGTTCTGATGGACCGTGCTGTATGGTTAACACACTGGTTCTGATGGACCGTGCTGTCTGGTTAACACACTGGTTCTGATGGATCGTGCTGTCTGGTTAACACACTGGTTCTGATGGACCGTGCTGTATGGTTAACACACTGGTTCTAGGGGACCGTGCTGTATGACTAACACACTGGTTCTGATGGACCGTGCTGTCTGGTTAACACACTGGTTCTGGGGGACCGTGCTGTATGACTAACACACTGGTTCTGGGGGACCGTGCTGTATGACTAACACACTGGTTCTGATGGACCGTGCTGTATGACTAACACACTGGTTCTGAGGGACCGTGCTGTATGACTAACACACTGGTTCTGATGGACCGTGCTGTATGGTTAACACACTGGTTCTGAGGGACCGTGCTGTATGACTAACACACTGGTTCTGATGGACCGTGCTGTATGGTTAACACACTGGTTCTGGGGGACCGTGCTGTATGGTTAACACACTGGTTCTGATGGACCGTGCTGTCTGGTTAACACACTGGTTGTGGGGGACCGTGCTGTATGGCTAACACACTGGTTCTGGGGGACCGTGCTGTATGACTAACACACTGGTTCTGGGGGACCGTGCTGTATGACTAACACACTGGTTCTGATGGACTGTGCTGTCTGGTTAACACACTGGTTCTGATGGACCGTGCTGTCTGGTTAACTCACTGGTTCTGATGGACCGTGCTGTCTGGTTAACACACTGGTTCTGGGGACTCTGCTGTCTGGCTAACACACTGGTTCTGATGGACCGTGCTGTCTGGTTAACACACTGGTTCTGGGGACCGTGCTGTCTGGCTAACACACTGGTTCTGGGGGACCGTGCTGTATGACTAACACACTGGTTCTGAGGGACCGTGCTGTCTGGTTAACACACTGGTTCTGATGGACCGTGCTGTATGACTAACACACTGGTTCTGAGAGACCGTGCTGTCTGGTTAACACACTGGTTCTGATGGACCGTGCTGTCTGGTTAACACACTGGTTCTGATGGACCGTGCTGTATGACTAACACACTGGTTCTGATGGACCGTGCTGTATGGTTAACACACTGGTTCTGGGGGACCGTGCTGTATGACTAACACACTGGTTCTGGGGGACCGTGGTGTCTGTTTAACACACTGGTTCTGATGGACCGTGCTGTCTGGTTAACACACTGGTTCTGATGGACCGTGCTGTCTGTTTAACACACTGGTTCTGATGGACCGTGCTGTATGACTAACACACTGGTTCTGATGGACCGTGCTGTCTGTTTAACACACTGGTTCTGATGGACCGTGCTGTATGGTTAACACACTGGTTCTCTGAAAATTCTAAAGAGACTTTTTCACAATCAAATTAATCTGAGTTCAAATAAATAAAAGCTTGGTCGGCTCGGTCAAAAACACTAAGAAGAGATCGACACGGAAAATACATGTTTCCCGTACAAGCAGCTTGATTGACGGAATATCCTACATGAGAGAAAAGGAAAGGTAAAAATGGCCTCTCAAAACTTCTGTAATGTTTTAAAAAAAAGAATAACAGAATATTCTCCTAAAATCAGGTTGATTTAGGAGTATATTTAATTTATTAATAATGACTCAATCTGATCTGAGAACAAGGAAACCCAAACACAAACCCACACACGGGATTGGTTACCGCTGAAGATAAATGGTCCTTTTTTTTATTTTAATGCAAGGCATTTATCCACTGTATCCGGGGGCGCTGTCCTGTTCTGTATAGTGATACATCAGGCTGCTGGAGAGAGTCTGACGGTGTAACGTGTACCAGGCCTGGAGAACAAAAGCACGGCTCTTAGAATATTCCAATCAGAAGGCGTGTTCCGACCCGCCGAGCAGAAAGCACATTGCTGTTTTGACAACGTTTCGTGTGGCAGAGATCGAGAGCATTGGAAAAAAAAAATCTGTCTTTGTTTCTGTTTTTTGAACACAGTTTGAATTAGGATTATTCAAAGGCTGTCAAAAAATACAACAAACAAAAAAAAACATCCCCCGCAAAAAAGAAGGGAAATCCTCTTCCTCTGTGTAGATTAAAAGAGGGAGAAACATCTTTTGTTTGATATGACCCATATTTCTCTCTCTCTTTCATTGCGTTGTGTGGTTATCACATAGGATTTCTCTAATGCTGATGTGAATTCCAGCTTGTGGGCAAATCATATTTCTGCTCAGCAGGGGGTGGAGAGTCTTATAAAGTAACTGTGATTGAAACTGACAAGCGCCAAATCGACCAAAACATGTGCTCCTGTCGAGTTGGTACACTAAGCCGTCGCGGAACTGTACGTCGAACTGTAGAGTGGTTTAAAAGTAATTACTCGGCTGGTTTAAATTTCAAGCATTCCGGTTTCTAACAGTGAAGTGAGTAACAAAACAATTCAAATGAGACCTGCTTGCTGAAGTGGAGGTTTTACAGAGCGTAATGATTCCCGAGTGTATTGGCTACAGAGGACACATCATGGATGGTTGCAAAAAAAGTGAACAACTTCACATTCAACTTCTATTTCCCATTTAATGGGGTCCCGGACCATGGAATTGGCTTGCCCACACTAAGTGTAGTGGGGTATAATTTAATAAGAGTGATAAAATAATTGAATTACCTTGATGATGAGGGAGGTGCATTCATTCAGAGAGAGGAGAGAATTCAATCTAGCACTAATAGAATAACAACATCAACCACCAAAAGTGCAACATAGATTCAATCAATTATGAAAATGTACACGGCCAACATCCCTGAAACATGAACTAACCTCACAGTCTTGAGAATAAGGATGTTATATTTGAATGTATAGATAATAATAACATCTCTTTATACAGAATAATAACATGCCTTTATACAGAATAATAACATGCCTTTATACAGAATAATAACATGCCTTAATACAGAATAATAACATGCCTTTATACAGAACAATAACATGCCTTTATACAGAATAATAACATGCCTTAATACAGAATAATAACATGCCTTTATACAGAACAATAACATGCCTTTATACAGAATAATAACGTGCCTTTATACAGAATAATAACTTGTCTTTATACAGAACAATAACATGCCTTAATACAGAACAATAACATGCCTTTATACAGAATAATAACATGCCTTAATACAGAATAATAACACGTCTTTATACAGAACAATAACATGTATTTATGCAGAAAAATAACATGAATCTTAAGATACATTACTTTAACCAAATAAATAACATATATGAATCAGAGTTTACTGAATAGAGAAGACATTGAATGCTAATGTAAAGCTAGTTCATGTAAAGCTAGTTATTAATGTAAAGATAGTTAATGTCAAGCTAGTTAATGTCAAGCTAGTTAATGTAAAGCTAGTTAATGTAAAGCTAGTTAATGTAAAGCTAGCTAATGTAAAGCTAGTTAATGTAAAGCTAGTTATTAATGTAAAGATAGTTAATGTCAAGCTAGTTAATGTCAAGCTAGTTAATGTAAAGCTAGTTAATGTAAAGCTAGTTCATGTAAAGCTAGTTAATGTAAAGCTAGTTAATGTAAAGCTAGTTAATGTAAAGCTAGTTATTAATGTAAAGCTAGTTATTAATGTAAAGATAGTTAATGTAAAGCTAGTTAATGTAAAGCTAGTTAATGTAAAGCTAGTTAATGTAAAGCTAGCTAATGTAAAGCTAGTTAATGTAAAGCTAGTTATTAATGTAAAGATAGTTAATGTAAAGCTAGTTAATGTAAAGATAGTTAATGTAAAGCTAGTTAATGTAAAGCTAGTTCATGTCACAGATATGTGAGGGTGTTTGCATGCATGCCTGTATACACCACAGTTAATCAGAATATACATGATTGTAACCTGTATTCAATTCTCTGATTCATAGTTGGAGAAGCTTTGAGCAGCAACAAGCCATTTAAAACACGACACCACAGTGAAGTCCGGGTCATTAGGCTGTGTGGTAACAGACACCACAGTGAAGTCCGGGTCATTAGGCTGTGTGGTAACAGACACCACAGTGAAGTCCGGTTCATTAGGCTGTGTGGTAACAGACACCACAGTGAAGTCCGGGTCATTAGGCTGTGTGGTAACAGACACCACAGTGAAGTCCGGGTCATTAGGCTGTGTGGTAACAGACACCACAGTGAAGTCCGGGTCATTAGGCTGTGTGGTAACAGACACCACAGTGAAGTCCGGGTCATTATGCTGTGTGGTAACAGACACCACAGTGAAGTCCGGGTCATTAGGCTGTGTGGTAACAGACACCACAGTGAAGTCCGGGTCATTAGGCTGTGTGGTAACAGACACCACAGTGAAGTCCGGGTCATTAGGCTGTGTGGTAACAGACACCACAGTGAAGTCCGGGTCATTAGGCTGTGTGGTAACAGACACCACAGTGAAGTCCGGGTCATTAGGCTGTGTGGCAACAGACACCACAGTGAAGTCCGGGTCATTAGGCTGTGTGGTAACAGACACCACAGTGAAGTCCGGGTCATTAGGCTGTGTGGTAACAGACACCACAGTGAAGTCCGGGTCATTAGGCTGTGTGGTAACAGACACCACAGTGAAGTCTGGGTCATTAGGCTGTGTGGTAACAGACACCACATTGAAGTCTGGGTAATTAGGCTGTGTGGTAACAGACACCACAGTGAAGTCCGGGTCATTAGGCTGTGTGGTAACAGACACCACAGTGAAGTCCGGGTCATTAGGCTGTGTGGTAACAGACACCACAGTGAAGTCCGGGTCATTAGGCTGTGTGGTAACAGACACCACAGTGAAGTCTGGGTCATTAGGCTGTGTGGTAACAGACACCACAGTGAAGTCCGGGTCATTAGGCTGTGTGGTAACAGACACCACAGTGAAGTACGGGTCATTAGGCTGTGTGGTAACAGACACCACAGTGAAGTCCGGGTCATTAGGCTGTGTGGTAACAGACACCACAGTGAAGTACGGGTCATTAGGCTGTGTGGTAACAGACACCACAGTGAAGTCCGGGTCATTAGGCTGTGTGGTAACAGACACCACAGTGAAGTCCGGGTCATTAGGCTGTGTGGTAACAGACACCACAGTGAAGTCCGGGTCATTAGGCTGTGTGGTAACAGACACCACAGTGAAGTCCGGGTCATTAGGCTGTGTGGTAACAGACACCACAGGGAAGTCCGGGTCATTAGGCTGTGTGGTAACAGACACCACAGTGAAGTCCGGGTCATTAGGCTGTGTGGTAACAGACACCACAGTGAAGTCTGTGGTGGTAATACAGATGACCTTTAGAGCGGCGGTCTGTGGAGAGAGAAAGCTCTGAGACAGCTGGGTCTGGGCCAGGGCTGCGTCTTAAATGGCATTCTATTCTGTATATATAGTGCACTACATTTCTCTTAATGTCATGGAGAGAGGGATCAAGAGAGAGACAGAGGGATCGAGAGAGAGAGAGAGACGGGCCGAGAGAGAGAGAGGGAATAAGTGATAGAGAGGGAGAGAACTCGCTCTCAAGAGAATACAGGATATGTGCCCATTGCCCACAAATTTAGGTGAAAAACGAGCTGACTTTCTAAACTACTGCCAGATGTATGTCCCTCAGATCACACAGACCCACAAAGAATTCCAACTCAAATATATACAGTACCAGTCAAAAGTTTGGACACACATACTCATTCAAGGGTTTTCCTTTATTTTTACTATTTTCTATATTGTAGGATAATAGTGAAGACATCAAAACTATGGAATAACACATATGGAATCATGTAGTAACCAGAAAAGTGTTAAACAAATCCAAAATATATTTTATATTTGAGATTCTTCAAAGTAGCCACCCTTTGCCTTGATGACAGCTTTGTACACTCTTGGCATTCTCTCATTCTGCTTCATGAGGTAGTCACCTGGAATGTATTGGGGGGGGGGGGGTGTATACAAAATATAGACCTATTAGGTAAAAGACCAAGTCCATATTATGACAAAAACAGCTCAAATAAGCAAAGAGAAACGACAGCCCATCATTACTTTAATTAAGACATGAAGGTCAGTCAATACGAAACATTTCAAGTACTTTCTTCAAGTGCAGTCGCAAAAATCATCAAGCGCTATGAGGAAACTGTCTCTCATGAGGACCGCCACAGGAAAGGAAGACCCAGAGTTACCTCTGCTGCAGAGGATAAGTTCATTAGAGTTACCAGCCTCAGAAATTGCAGCTCAAATAAATGCTTCACAGAGTTCAAGTAACAGACACGTCTCATTATCAACTGTTCAGAGGAGACTGTGTGAATCAGGCCTTCGTGGTCGAATTGCTGCAAAGAAACCACTACTAAAAGGACACCAATAATAAGAAGAGACTTGCTTGGGTCAAGAAACATGAGCAATGGACATTAGACCGGTGGAAATGTGTCCTTAGGTCTGAAGTCCAAATTGGAGATTTTTGGTTCTATCCGCCGTGTCTTTATGAGACTAGGTGTGGGTGAACGGATGATCTCTGCATGTGTGGTTCGCAAAGTAACGCATGGAGGAAGAGGTGTGATTGTGTGGGGGTGTTTTGCCGGTTGACACTGTCAAATCAAAATCAAATCAAATGTATTTATATAGCCCTTCGTACATCAGCTGATATCTCAAAGTGCAGTACAGAATCCCAGCCTAAAACCCCAAACAGCAAGCAATGCAGGTGTAGAAGCATTGGTGGCAAGGAAAAACTCCCTAGAAAGGCCAAAACCTAGGAAGAAACCTAGAGAGGAACCAGGCTATGAGGGGTGGCCAGTCCTCTTCTGGCTGTGCCGGGTGGAGAATATAACAGAACATGGCCGAGATGTTCAAATGTTCATAAATGACCAGCATGGTCAAATAATAATAATCACAGTAGTTGTCAAGGGTGCAGCGAGTCAGCACCTCAGGAGTAAATGTCAGTTGGCTTTTCATAGCCGATCATTAAGAGTATCTCTACATGGCCCTAGGGCTCAGGTCCTCCGAGAGAGAGAAAGAAAGAGAGAAAGAGAGAATTAGAGAGAGCATACTTAAATTTACACAGGACACCGGATAAGACAGGAGAAGTACTCCAGATGTAACAATACTTCTCTGACTAACTGTCAGTGATTTATTTAGAATTCAAGGTACACTTAATTAGCATGTCTACCACACCATTCTGCAGCGATACGCCATCCCATCTGGTTTGCGCTTAGTGGGACTATCATATGTTTTTCAACAGGACAATGACCCAACACACCTTCAGGCTGTGTAAGAGCTATTTGACCATGAAGGAGAGTGATGGAGTGCTGCATCAGATAACCTGGCTTCCACAATCACCCGACATCAACCCATTTGAGATGGTTTGGGGTGAGTCGGACCGCAGAGTGAAGGAAAAGCAGCCAACAAGTGCTCAGCATATGTGGGAACTCCTTCAAGACTGTTGGAAAAGCATTCCAGGTGAAGCTGGTGGAGAGAATGCCAAGAGTGTGCGAAGCTGTCATCAAGGCAAAGGGTGGCTACTTTGAAGAATCTTAAATATATTACAACACTGTTTTGGTTACTAGATGATTCCATATGTGTTATTTCATAGTTATGATGTCTTCACTATTATTCTACAATGAAGAAAATAGTAAAAATAAAGAAAAACCCTTGAATGAGGAAGTGTGTCCAAACTTTTGACTTGTACTGTATTTATATATTTGTTTTTACCCCTTTTTCTTCACAATTTCCTGATATCCAATTGGTAGTTACAGTCTTGTCCCATATCTGCAACTCCTGTGCGGACTTGGGAGAGGCGAAGGTTGAGAGCCATGCTTTCTCCGAAACACGACCCGCCAAGCTGCACTGCTTCTTGACACACTGCTCACTTGGAAGCCAGCCCCACCAATGTGTCGGAGGAAACACCATAAAGCTTAGAGCGCAGTGAGACAAGGACATCTCAAGCGGCCAAAACCTCCCCAAACCCAGACGACGCTGGGCCAAAACCTCCCCTAACCCAGACGACGCTGTGCTAAAACCTCCCCTAACCCAGACGACGCTGTGCCAAAACCTCCCCTAACCCAGACGACGCTGGGCCAATCGTGCACTGTCTCTTGGGTCTCCTGGTAGCAGCCGGCTGCAACACAGCCCGGGATCGAACCCGGATCTGTAGTGACGCCTCTAGCAGTGATCAGTGCCTTAGACAGCTGCGCCACTTTGGAGGCCCTGAAATAAAATGTTGACAAACTCCCTTATCTGTTAGGAAAAATCTCAGTAGCAAAATGTGTGACCTGCTGCCACAAGTGGGTCAGAAACACCAATGTAAATATGATGTACTTGTCTATTTACCCCTCCCCCTCCCTTACCCCTTCCATTTCCAGAATCAACTTGACCATTCATTTCCTGTATTCAGGGTTCACTCAAATATCATTTTAAGTTTTTTTTTTAAACTATTGATAGTTACAGCTGATTTTCAGATTGTGTATCGATTCGCTCTCCTTAAATATACAGGGCCTTCGGAAAGTATTCATACCCCTTAACTTATATTTTGTTGTGTTATAGACGGAATTGAAAAGGGAATGAAATATATATTTTTTCTCACCCATCTACACACAATACCCCATAATGACAAAGTGAAAACATGTTTTTTTTAAAAGATTGCAAATGTATTGAAAATATGATATAGAAATATCTAATTTACATAACTTTTCAAACCTGAGCCAATACATGTTAGAATCACATTGGGCAGCGATTACAGCTGTGAGTCTTTCTGGGTAAGTCTCTAAGAGAGATTAGAGCTGTGAGTCTTTCTGGGTAAGTCTCTAAGAGAGATTAGAGCTGTGAGTCTTTCTGGGTAAGTCTCTAAGAGAGATTAGAGCTGTGAGTCTTTCTGGGTAAGTCTCTAAGAGAGATTAGAGCTGTGAGTCTTTCTGGGTGAGTCTCTAAGAGAGATTAGAGCTGTGAGTCTTTCTGGGTAAGTCTCTAAGAGAGATTAGAGCTGTGAGTCTTTCTGGGTAAGTCTCTAAGAGAGATTAGAGCTGTGAGTCTTTCTGGGTAAGTCTCTAAGAGAGATTAGAGCTGTGAGTCTTTCTGGGTAAGTCTCTAAGAGCTGTGAGTCTTTCTGGGTAAGTCTCTAAGAGCTGTGAGTCTTTCTGGGTAAGTCTCTAAGAGCTGTGAGTCTTTCTGGGTAAGTCTCTAAGAGCTGTGAGTCTTTCTGGGTAAGTCTCTATGAGCTGTGAGTCTTTCTGGGTAAGTCTCTAAGAGCTTTACACAACTGGATTGTTCAATATTTTACCCATATTGTTTTCCAAATTATTCAAGCTCTGTCAAGTTGGTTGTTGATCATTGCTAGACAACCCTTTTTGAAGTCTTGCCATAGATTTTAAAACAGATTTAAGTCAAAACTGTAACTTGTTCCAGGAATATTCACAGTCTTCTTGGTAACCAACTCCAGTGTAGATTAGGCCTTGTGTTGTAGGTTATTGTCCTGCTGAAAGGTGAATTCACCTCCCAGTGTCTGGTGGAAAGCAGACTGAACCAGGTTTTCCTCTAGGATGTTGCCTGTCCTTAACCTCCCAGTGTCTGGTGGAAAGCAGACTGAACCAGGTTTTCCTCTAGGATGTTGCCTGGGCTTCATGTCCTAGTGTCTGGTGGAAAGCAGACTGAACCAGGTTTTCCTCTAGGATTCTGCCTGGGCTTCATGTCCCAGTGTCTGGTGGAAAGCAGACTGAACCAGGTTTTCCTCTAGGATTCTGCCTGGGCTTCATGTCCCAGTGTCTGGTGGAAAGCAGACTGAACCAGGTTTTCCTCTAGGATGTTGCCTGGGCTTCATGTCCTAGTGTCTGGTGGAAAGCAGACTGAACCAGGTTTTCCTCTAGGATTCTGCCTGGGCTTCATGTCCTAGTGTCTGGTGGAAAGCAGACTGAACCAGGTTTTCCTCTAGGATTCTGTCTGGGCTTCATGTCCCAGTGTCTGGTGGAAAGCAGACTGAACCAGGTTTTCCTCTAGGATTCTGCCTGGGCTTCATGTCCCAGTGTCTGGTGGAAAGCAGACTGAACCAGGTTTTCCTCTAGGATTCTGCCTGGGCTTAGCTCCATTCCTTTCTTTTTTACCCTGAATATCTCCCCGGTCCTTAATGATTACAAGCATTTATTTTATTGTCTTTTATTTTTAACCTTTATTTATCTGGGCAAGTGAGTTAAGAGCAAGTTCTTATTTACTATGACGGTCTACCAAAAGGCAAAAGGCCTCCTGCGGAGAAGGGGGCTGGGATATTTTTTTAAAGTATATATATACGTAAATATAGGACAAAACACACATCACAACAAGAGAGACAACACAACACTACATAAAGAGAGAGACCTAAGACAACAATATCTGTTCCACAGAGGACATAGTAGTGTGTTGTCCAGAGGACATATCAATGTGTTGTCCAACCTGTTCCACAGAGGAATTATCAGTGTGTTGTCCAACCTGTTCCACAGAGGACATATCAGTGTGTTGTCCAACCTGTTCCACAGAGGACAAATCAGTGTGTTGTCCAACCTGTTCCACAGAGGACATATCAGTGTGTTGTCCAACCTGTTCCACAGAGGACATAGTAGTGTGTTGTCCAACCTGTTCCACAGAGGACATATTAGTGTGTTGTCCAACCTGTTCCACAGAGGACATATCAGTGTGTTGTCCAACCTGTTCCACAGAGGACATAGTAGTGTGTTGTCCAACCTGTTCCACAGAGGACATATCAGTGTGTTGTCCAACCTGTTCCACAGAGGACATAGTAGTGTGTTGTCCAACCTGTTGCACAGAGGACGTATCAGTGTGTTGTCCAACCTGTTCCACAGAGGACAGAGTAGTGTGTTGTCCAACTTGTTCCACAGAGGACATAGTAGTGTGTTGTCCAACCTGTTCCACAGAGGACGTATCAGTGTGTTGTCCAACCTGTTCCACAGAGGATATATCAGTGTGTTGTCCAACCTGTTCCACAGAGGACATAGTAGTGTGTTGTCCAACCTGTTCCACAGAGACATAGTAGTGTGTTGTCCAGAGGACATATCAATGTGTTGTCCAACCTGTTCCACAGAGGACGTATCAGTGTGTTGTCCAACCTGTTCCACAGAGGACGTATCAGTGTGTTGTCCAACCTGTTCCACAGAGGACAAATCAGTGTGTTGTCCAACCTGTTCCACAGAGGACAAATCAGTGTGTTGTCCAACCTGTTCCACAGAGGACATAGTAGTGTGTTGTCCAACCTGTTCCACAGAGGACATATCAGTGTGTTGTCCAACCTGTTCCACAGAGGACGTATCAGTGTGTTGTCCAACCTGTTCCACAGAGGACATATCAGTGTGTTGTCCAACCTGTTCCACAGAGGACGTATCAGTGTGTTGTCCAACCTGTTCCACAGAGGACGTATCAGTGTGTTGTCCAACCTGTTCCACAGAGGACATAGTAGTGTGTTGTCCAACCTGTTCCACAGAGGACATATCAGTGTGTTGTCCAACCTGTTCCACAGAGGACGTATCAGTGTGTTGTCCAACCTGTTCCACAGAGGACATATCAGTGTGTTGTCCAACCTGTTCCACAGAGGACAAATCAGTGTGTTGTCCAACCTGTTCCACAGAGGACAGAGTAGTGTGTTGTCCAACCTGTTCAACAGAGGACATAGTAGTGTGTTGTCCAACCTGTTCCACAGAGGACATATCAGTGTGTTGTCCAACCTGTTCCACAGAGGACGTATCAGTGTGTTGTCCCACCTGTTCCACAGAGGACGTATCAGTGTGTTGTCCAACCTGTTCCACAGAGGACGTATCAGTGTGTTGTCCAACCTGTTCCACAGAGGACAGAGTAGTGTGTTGTCCAACCTGTTCAACAGAGGACATAGTAGTGTGTTGTCCAACCTGTTCCACAGAGGACATATCAGTGTGTTGTCCAACCTGTTCAGACGCTACATACAATTTTGTGAGAAGACCAATTTTCAAGATGTCTCATGGTCTGACAAACACCGCTCTCTAGCTCTGTCACCTTCCATAACGGATGTGGTGGATTGAGATGCATCCAATGCAACAAAACAGATACCCAAGTACTCAAGGGAAGTACTCAAGGGAAGTACTCAAGGGAAGTATTCAAGGAAAGTATTCAAGGAAAGTATTCAAACGTTAAAGTTTTCCAAATGTTATTATATTACAGCCTTATTCGAACATGTAATTAAATAATATATATATCCACAGCAATCTACACACAATACTCCATAATGACAAAGGAAAAAACGTTTTTATTTTTTTACAGAACTGCCTTATTTACATAAGTATTCAGACCCTTTGCTATGGGACTCAACATATGGGACTCGCAATTGAGCTCAGATGCATCCTGTTTCCATTAATCATCCTTGAGATGTTTCTACAACTTGATTGGAATCCACCTGTGGGAAATTAAATTTATTGGACATGATTTTAAAAAGGGACATACCTGTCTTTAGAAGGTCACACAGTTGACAGTGTATTTCAGAGCAAAAACCAAAACATGAGGTTGAATGAATTGTCCATAGAGTTCAGGGGAGAAGGGCCTTGGTCAGGGAGGAGACCAAGAACCCAATGGTCACTCTGACAGAGCTCCATAGTTCCTCTGTGGAGAACATTCCAGAAGGACAACCATCTCTGCAGCACTCCACCAATTAGGCCTTTATTGTAGAGTGGCCAGACGGAAGCCATTCTTCAGTAAAAGACACATGACAGCCCGCTTGGAGTTTGCCAAAAGGCACTTAAAGACTCTCAGACTATAAGAAACAAGATTCTCTGGTCTGATGAAACCAAGTTAGAACTCTTTGGCCTGAATGCCAAGCATTGCGTCTGGATAAACCTGGCACCATCCCTACGGTGAAGCATGGTGGTGGAAGCATCATGCTGTGGGGCTGTTTTTCAGCGCCAGTGACTGGGAGATTAGTCAGGATCGAGGTAAAGATGAATGGAGTAAAGTACTGAGAAATTCTTGAAAACCTTCTCCAGAAAGCTCAGGACCTCAGACTGGGGCAAAGGTTTACCTTACAACGACCCTAAGCACACAGCCAACACAAGCAGGAGTGGCTTCGGGACAAGTCTCTGAAAGTCCTTGAGTGGACCAGCCAGAGCCCAGACTTGAACCCGATCTAATCTCTGGAGAGATCTGAAAATATCTTTGCTGCAATGCTCCCCATCCAACCTGACAGAGCTTGAGAGGATCTGCAGAGAAGAATGGTAGAAACTCCTCAAATACAGGTATGCCAAGCTCATAGCATCATACCCAAGAAGACTCACTGTAATCGCTGCCAAAGGTGCTTCAACAAAGTGCTGAGTAAAGGTTCTGAATACTTATGTAAATGTAATGTTTTTATATATATTTTTGGGAAATTTGCAACATTTTCTAAAAACCCATTTTTTCTTAGTCATTATCTGGTATTGTCTGTAGTTTGATGAGAAAACAAAAACTTTTATTCATTTTAGAATAATGCTGTAACGTAACAAAATGTTGAAAATGTAAATGGGTCTGAATACTTTCCCGAATGCACTGTATCTCTTAAACTGAGGGATGTTGTTGTATTATGCTAATTAGATTTAGGGTGCGGACATCGACTCTAAGGGTTTTTAAACTCTGTAACTGTTTCCAAGTCACCATTTGCCTGATAGTGATAATCACTGAACGGTTTCCTTCCTCTTCGGCAACTGAGTTAGGAAGGACGCCCGTATCTTTGTAGTGAGTGGGTGTATTGATACACCATCCAAAGTGTAATTAATAACTTCACCATGATCAAAGAGATATTTAAGGTCTGCTTTTTAGTTTTTACCCATCTACCAATAGGTGCATTGGCATTGGAAAACCTCCTTGGTCTTTGTGTTTGTCACGATCGTCGTAAGAAGCGGACCAAAGCGCGGCGTGGTTTGAATACATTGTTCTATCTTTAATGAAGAACACTAAAACAAACTTACAAAACGAATAAGACGAACGTGACCGCTATATAAACAATGTGCTAACATGCAACATAACATAGACAATCACCCACAACCCACAATACAAAACAGGCTACCTAAATATGGTTCCCAATCAGTGACAACGAGAAACACCTGCCTCTGATTGAGAACCATATCAGGCCAAACACATAGAAATATACAAACCAGACATACAACATAGAATGCCCACACAGATCACACCCTGACCAACCAAAATATAAAACATACAAAGCAAACTATGGTCAGGGCGTGACAGTGTTTCAATCTGTGTTTGAAACTCACTGCTCCAGCGAGTGACCTTTGTACAGATAATTGTATGCACAGAGAAAATCATGTTAAACACTATTATTGCAAACAAAGTGAGTCCATGCGACGTATTATGTGACTTGATAAGCAAATGTTTTTCTTCTGAACTTACTTAGGCTTGTCATTGAATACAACATTTTTAATTCATTTGTAAATTTGCAGATGAACATAATTGAACTTTGTCAATATGAGGTATTATGATTAGGCCAGTGGGGATTTTTTTCATTTTTACATTTAAACCATTTCAAATTCAGGATGTAAAAACAACAAAATGTGGACAAAGTCAAGGGGTCTGAATACTTTATGATTTAAGTCATCTGATGTATTAATTTCAGTCTCAGAATTGTTTAATTAAACTTTTTGGGGATATCAGGGTATAAAAACTGCAATCTGTCTCCTGAATGTGTGCCCTCATTTCCCCGATTTTCAGGATCTGGCTATCTGAACTATGCTAGTTTTTGTAATCGAACTTTATAAACTTCATAAATGCTGCACCCACAAATTAAAAACTAATTTTCTAGTTAAACAATGATGTACCTATAACTAATAATTTCTCAGGATCCATTATTTTAAAGATCCACTGTTTTAAAGATCCATTGTTTTAAATATACATTGTTTTAAATATACATTGTTTAAAGATCCATTGTTTTAAAGATCCATTGTTTTAAAGATCCATTGTTTTAAAGAGCCATTGTTTTAAAGAGCCATTGTTTTAAACATCCATTGTTTTAAAGAGCCATTGTTGTAAATATCCATTGTTTTAAAGAGCCATTGTTTTAAACATCCATTGTTTTATTGTCTTGTAGAATAGTCATGACTGGTTCGAGATTTTTGCCGCAAGATGACGGTGGCGACGGATATCGTTGCTACTTTACGTGGAACCAAGTTCAGTTTTGAGATCCAAATCAAGTGAAATCAAATTGTATTTGTCACATGCGACAAGTACAACAGGTGTAGACTTTACTGTGAAATGCTTATTTACAATCCCTTAACCAACAATGCAGTTCAAGAAAAAGAGTTAAGAAAATATTTACTAAATAAAATAAAGTAAAAAAATAAATAAAAAAGTAACACAAGAAATTACATAACAATAACAAGGCTATATACATGGGGTACCTGTACCAAGTTAGTCGAAGTAATTCATTTGTACATGTATGTAGGGGTGAAGTGACTATACATAGATAATAAACAGCGAGTAGCAGCAGTGTAAAAACAAAAGAGGGGGGGTCAATATAAATAGTCCAGGTGGCCATTTTGGTTAATTGTTTATCAGTCTTATGGCTTGGAGGTAGACACTGTTAGAGAGCCTTTCGGCCCTAGACCTGGTGCTCCGGTACCGCTTGCCAGCCCTAGACCTGGTGCTCCGGTACCGCTTGCCGTGCAGTAGCAGAGAGAACAGTCTATGACTTGGGGACTGGAGTCTTTGACAATTTTTAGGGCCTTCCTCTGACACCGCCTGATATAGAGGTCTTGGATGGCAGGAAGCTTGGCCCCAGTTATGCACTGGGCCATACGCACTACCTTCTGAATTGCCTTTCAGTCGTATGCTGAGCAGCTGCCATACCAGGCGGTGATGCAAGTGGTCAGGATGCTCTCAAAGGTGCAGCTGTAGACATTTTGGATCTGGGGACCAACGCCAAATCTTTTCAGTCTCTTGAGTTGGAAAAGGTGTTGTCGTGCCCTCTTCACGAATGTCTTGGTGTGTTTGGACCATGATAGTTTGTTGGTGATGTGGTCACCAAGGAACTTGAATCTATCGACCCGCTCCACTTCGGCCCAGTCAACTTTAATGGAGGCGTGTTCGGCCCTTCTTTTTCTATAGTCCACGATCATCTCCTTTGTCTATAGTCCACGATCATCTCCTTTGTCTATAGTCCACGATCATCTCCTTTGTCTATAGTCCACGATCATCTCCTTTGTCTATAGTCCACGATCATCTCCTTTGTCACGCCCTGACAATAGAGAGCTTTTTGTTCTCTATGTTGGTTGGGTCGGGGTGTGACTAGGGTGGGTCATCTAGGTGATTGTATTTCTTTGTTGGCCTGGTTAAGGTTCCCAATCAGAGGCAGCTGTTTATCGTTGTCTCTGATTGGGGATCATATTTAGGCAGCCATTTCCCCTTTGTGTTTTGTGGGATCTTGTCTATGTATCTTGTCTACGTTTGAGCTTCACGTTTCGTTTTACGCTTTATTGTTTTTTTTTTTCTTTGAGTTTCTCTTGCGAGTAAAGAGGATGGAAACATACCACGCAGCATCTTGGTCTGCTCATTACAACAATCGTGACACTGACCTCCTCCCTGTAGGCTGTCTCGTTGTTGTCGGCGATCCACCAGCGTCATTGCTTAGGGTTAGTTGGACATTTCTGACAGGTTCTTGGAGCTGTTCCAAACAGGAAGCCTTTCCCTGCTCGGTTTGATGGGATTTCTTTCCCTTTTGACCTTTTCCCAGTCCCCTGTCACTCACAAGGCAATATGCTTGACCTCATCTTTACTAGAGGCTTTTTGTCTACTAATCTCACTGAAACCCCTCTCTGGGTCTCCGATCACTACTGAGTTTCCATTTCCATTTCCTGTTTCCCTTTCCTCCTACCACTCAATCGCTACCCAGATGGTCATCTTGTTTCCATTTCCTGTCTCCCTTTCCTCCTACCACTCAATCGCTACCCAGATGGTCATCTTGTTTCCATTTCCTGTTTCCCTTTCCTCCTACCACTCAACCGCTACCCAGATGGTCATCTTGTTTCCATTTCCTGTTTCCCTTTCCTCCTACCACTCAATCGCTACCCAGATGGTCATCGTGTTTCCATTTCCTGTCTCCCTTTCCTCCAACACTAACCACTCAACTCTTACCCAGATGTTCATGCCACTTTGCAATATTTGCTCTCTCTCTCCCACTACTCTCTCCACTTCTTTCCTTCTGGTAAATCCTTCTCCCTCCTGTGTCCTGATTCTGCCTCTTCGACTCTCCTTCCCTTTCTTCTTCATGTGACTCCACTGTCCCCTTTCCTCCAAGCCGGCTCAGCACCCCCCTCCTGCTCTGTGGCTGAGTGAATCATTGTGAGCTTACAGAACAGGGCTGTGTGTAGCTGAGCAAACATTTAGGAAAACTACACTTCTGATGGACCTATCATAATTTCACTCCTTCTCCTCTCGACCTTCTCTTCCTCTGTAAATATGAAATATAATCTCTCTAAATTTAAAGTTTCTGCTTCTAAACCTCTTTTCCATCTTTTCCTCCCTCCTTAATCCTCCATCCCCTCCCCCCCCCCCCCCCCCCCCCTATGCGGATGGCTTTGTCAACCACTTTGAAAATAAGGTTGATGACATCCACTCCTCATTTCACTTTCGCCGGTCCACTGGTCCCACTCACACAGAACTACTCTAGGCCTTGACCTCTTTTCTTCCCACTCTCTCTCTCTCCAGATGAAATCCTGCGACTAGTGAGGTCCGGGCGTACGACAACCTGCCCGCTCAATCTCATCCCCTCCTCCCGTCTCCAGACCATCTCTGTCGACCTTCTCTCATTTCTCACTTCTCTTATCAATCTCATCCCTGAACACTGGCTGCGTCCCCTGTGACTTCAAAATGGCCCGAGTCGCTCCCGTCATCTAGAAACCAACACTCGACTTCTCTGACAACCAAAAACTACAGACCAGTATCCCTTATTTTTGTCTTTCCAAAACACTTGATTATGCAGTCTCTGACCAACTGTCTCGCTATCTGTCTCAGAATGATCTTCTTTACCCTAATAGTCAGGCTTGAAGACGGGTCACTCAACCGAGACTGCTGTTCTTTGTGTCATGGATGCTCTCCACACAGCCAAAGCTGACTTTCTCTCCTCTGTTCTCATCCTTCTAGATCTAGCCACTGCTGTTGACACTTGCTCCTGCAGGTTCATGCTCTACAACATTCATAGTGTACAATCCTACTCCACACAGGAAGCGGCTCAGGTACCTATCCAGGTAATTGTTGTCGTCTTTAATTTTCGTTTAATTGGCTTAGTTGTTTTTTGTCATTGTTTTGTTTTAGTTTTTTTTCACTTGTAAACAAATTTACAATAAAGTATATTTAGTTTGTTGGGCAACTCCTGATATGTTGGTTCACTT
The DNA here is from genome assembly GCF_029448725.1 of Salvelinus fontinalis. Taxonomy (NCBI): domain Eukaryota; kingdom Metazoa; phylum Chordata; class Actinopteri; order Salmoniformes; family Salmonidae; genus Salvelinus; species Salvelinus fontinalis. The sequence goes on from NC_074671.1 coordinate 4,170,150, forward strand.
GAAAATGCCAGTAAATGAAGGGACTGTACATGTGAATTCAGTAAAGGAATGGACTGAAGATGTGACTTCAGTAAAGGAATGGACTGAAGATGTGACTTCAGTAAAGGAATGGACTGTAGATGTGACTTCAGTAAAGGAATGGACTGTAGATGTGACTTCAGTAAAGGAATGGACTGTAGATGTGACTTCAGTAAAGGAATGGACTGTAGATGTGACTTCAGTAAAGGAAGGGACTGTAGATGTGACTTCAGTAAAGGAATGGACTGTAGATGTGACTTCAGTAAAGGAATGGACTGAAGATGTGACTTCAGTAAAGGAATGGACTGTAGATGTGACTTCAGTAAAGGAATGGACTGTAGATGTGACTTCAGTCAAGGAATGGACTGTAGATGTGACTTCAGTCAAGGAATGGACTGTAGATGTGACTTCAGTAAAGGAAGGGACTGTAGATGTGACTTCAGTAAAGGAATGGACTGAAGATGTGACTTCAGTAAAGGAATGGACTGTAGATGTGACTTCAGTAAAGGAATGGACTGTAGATGTGACTTCAGTAAAGGAATGGACTGAAGATGTGACTTCAGTAAAGGAATGGACTGTAGATGTGACTTCAGTAAAGGAATGGACTGAAGATGTGACTTCAGTAAAGGAATGGACTGTAGATGTGACTTCAGTAAAGGAATGGACTGTAGATGTGACTTCAGTAAAGGAATGGACTGTAGATGTGACTTCAGTAAAGGAATGGACTGTAGATGTGACTTCAGTAAAGGAATGGACTGTAGATGTGACTTCAGTAAAGGAATGGACTGTAGATGTGACTTCAGTAAAGGAATGGACTGTAGATGTGACTTCAGTAAAGGAATGGACTGTAGATGTGACTTCAGTAAATGAATGGACTGTAGATGTGACTTCAGTAAAGGAATGGACTGTAGATGTGACTTCAGTAAAGGAATGGACTGTAGATGTGACTTCAGTAAAGGAATGGACTGTAAATGTGACTTCAGTCAAGGAATGGACTGTAAATGTGACTTCAGTCAAGGAATGGACTGTAGATGTGACTTCAGTCAAGGAATGGACTGTAGATGTGACTTCAGTCAAGGAATGGACTGTAGATGTGACTTCAGTCAAGGAATGGACTGTAGATGTGACTTCAGTCAAGGAATGGACTGTAGATGTGACTTCAGTCAAGGAATGGACTGTAGATGTGACTTCAGTCAAGGAATGGACTGTAGATGTGACTTCAGGAAAGGAATGGACTGAAGATGTGACTTCAGTAAAGGAATGGACTGTAGATGTGACTTCAGTAAAGGAATGGACTGTAGATGTGACTTCAGTAAAGGAATGGACTGTAGATGTGACTTCAGTAAAGGAATGGACTGTAGATGTGACTTCAGTCAAGGAATGGACTGTAAATGTGACTTCAGTCAAGGAATGGACTGTAGATGTGACTTCAGTCAAGGAATGGACTGTAAATGTGACTTCAGTCAAGGAATGGACTGTAGATGTGACTTCAGTCAAGGAATGGACTGTAGATGTGACTTCAGTAAAGGAATGGACTGTAGATGTGACTTCAGTCAAGGAATGGACTGTAAATGTGACTTCAGTCAAGGAATGGACTGTAGATGTGACTTCAGTCAAGGAATGGACTGTAAATGTGACTTCAGTCAAGGAATGGACTGTAGATGTGACTTCAGTCAAGGAATGGACTGTAGATGTGACTTCAGTCAAGGAATGGACTGTAGATGTGACTTCAGTAAAGGAATGGACTGTAGATGTGACTTCAGTAAAGGAATGGACTGTAAATGTGACTTCAGTAAAGGAATGGACTGAAGATGTGACTTCAGTAAAGGAATGGACTGTAGATGTGACTTCAGTAAAGTAATGGACTGAAGATGTGACTTCAGTAAAGGAATGGACTGTAGATGTGACTTCAGTAAAGGAATGGACTGAAGATGTGACTTCAGTAAAGGAATGGACTGTAGATGTGACTTCAGTAAAGGAATGGACTGAAGATGTGACTTCAGTAAAGGAATGGACTGAAGATGTGACTTCAGTAAAGGAATGGACTGTAGATGTGACTTCAGTAAAGGAATGGACTGTAGATGTGACTTCAGTAAAGGAATGGACTGTAGATGTGACTTCAGTAAAGGAATGGACTGTAGATGTGACTTCAGTAAAGGAATGGACTGTAGATGTGACTTCAGTAAAGGAAAGGACTGTAGATGTGACTTCAGTAAAGGAATGGACTGTAGATGTGACTTCAGTAAAGGAATGGACTGTAGATGTGACTTCAGTAAAGGAATGGACTGTAGATGTGACTTCAGTAAAGGAATGGACTGTAGATGTGACTTCAGTAAAGGAATGGACTGTAGATGTGACTTCAGTAAAGGAATGGACTGTAGATGTGACTTCAGTAAAGGAATGGACTGAAGATGTGACTTCAGGAACATCTAGTGAAACACTTTCCGTATGTTTTGATGTTATAAATTATTCTGTGCTAGAGAGAGCAGTTGTTTTAAGATGCTCATACCAAGTATAATTTAGCTATTGGATTTAGAATTTTAGGACCCTTTTAGTAAAATAATAATAAATAAGCAAAATATTTGATGAAACATTGAATTTGGCATTTCTGCTATTAGAAACACATTGAATAATATCATTATAAATGGATAGTCAAAATGAATAAAACATTGTATTTAACAAACAAAAATGGTCACTAAAATACTTCCGTATATAGTATACTGTACTTCCATTCTTTGGTACCTGGGGACCAGGGGAAAACTGACATGTTCCTGAGAGTCGGGGGGGGGGGGGGGGTCGTAGAGGAAAACTGACATGTTTCTGAGAGTCGGGGGGGGTCGTAGAGGAAAACTGAGATGTTCCTGAGAGTCGGGGGGGGGGGGTCCTAGAGGAAAACTGACATGTTCCTGAGAGTCGGGGGGGGGGGTCTTAGAGCAAAATGGAGAACACCACTGTGTTCTTGAGTCTCCTCTTTCCATTGAGGGGTCATAATAATGATCCCAAACTGTTCTGATTGCTACAGACAGAAGTTGGCTAATCGGCCATACTGAGTCCCGTGACGCTTTGCTGTGTTCTTGGTTGATAAACTGTAAGTTCTGTTTTCTACTATGCTCTTGTTCTTCCTGTACAAGGAAATCCATTGACATTTGTTCTTCAATACACCATGACAGCGCAACACACCATGACAGCGCAATACACCGTGACAGCGCAATACACCGTGACAGCGCAACACACCGTGACAGCGCAACACACCGTGACAGCGCAATACACCGTGACAGCGCAATACACCGTGACAGCGCAATACACGGTGACAGCGCAATACACGGTGACAGCGCAATACACGGTGACAGCGCAATACACGGTGACAGCGCAATACACGGTGACAGCGCAATACACGGTGACAGCGCAATACACGGTGACAGCGCAATACACGGTGACAGCGCAACACACCGTGACAGCGCAACACACCGTGACAGCGCAACACACCGTGACAGCGCAACACACCGTGACAGCGCAACACACCGTGACAGCGCAACACACCGTGACAGCGCAACACACCGTGACAGCGCAATACACCGTGACAGCGCAATACACCGTGACAGCGCAATACACCATGACAGCGCAATACACAAGGGGTAGAACAGTGGCAAAGGTACCCACAGGACAAACAGAATAATATTAGTCTGAGGAGAGATTAAATAGCATTAATACAACAAAAATAATTCTAAACACACCTTTACTTTACAAAGTTAAACAGATGTATTTTTTCTTCATAATAAGCAGGAGTAATATTCTTAGATCAGAATGGCAGCAGACTGTACTTCTATCCATGTCACTAAAGACTAAGAGTCGCAGAGTCGCAGAGCAAATTGGAGAACACCACCTTGTTCGTGAGACTACGTTCGGACACTACAGACGCTTTCGTGAGAAGACCGATTTTCGGGATGTCTCATGGTCTGACAAAACACAGCTGTAACTCGACCACCTTTCAACAGAATATCTCTAGCTTAAAACAGACGCAATTATTTCATTTTATTATGCTAATTATATTTCCGCGGAGGCACGATCATCTGAATCTCTCTTGCCATTCTGTTCCCAGAGTGTATTTTCTAAATGATCTACAGTACTAATCCTCTATGTGTGGAGTGCTGAACGTTAGATTAGAATATTTTTTTCACATATCCTCTTCACAGGGTTCTAAGCTTCTCTACACACTCCTCGGTACTGAAGGTTTTTACCTGACATCACACACACTCTCAACGAAACGTTAATGTGCTTCCCTGTTTGAAGTTTCTGTTGCAACACCTACGGAGTAGCGTTACGTAAAGAGATTACATTTTTCCCCCGGAGTTATAGGAGCCGGCCCGTTCCCGTTTCAAACTGTATTTAATTCTTGTTGATGCTGTGTGGTTGGAACACTAATCCCGTTCACAGGAAGAGGAAGTGTGGAGAAACAAACAATGGGTAAACATGACAGCTCTTCACAACACACTGACTGAGTTATCTCTCTCTCTCTCTCTCTNAAACAGAAATATGGGTTGTATTTACAATCATGTTTGTTCTTCACTGGTTGACCTTTTCGTGTGGCAATAGGTCACAAATCTTGCTGCTGTGACGTCACACTGTGGTATTTCACCCAGTAGATATGGGAGTTTATCAAAATGGGGTTTGTTTTTTTGAATTCTTTGTGGATCTGTGTAATCTGAGGGAAATATGTGTCTCTAATATTGTCATACATTTGGCAGGAGGTTAGGAAATGCAGCTCTGTTTCCACCTCATTTTGTGGGCAGTGTGCACATAGCCTGTCTTCTATTGAGAGCCATGTCTGCCTACGGCGGCCTTTCTCAATAGCAAGGCTATGCTCACTGAGTCTGTACATAGTCAAAGCTTTCCTTAAGTTTGGGTCAGTCACAGTGGTCAGGTATTCTGCCACTGTGTACTCTCTGTTTAGGGCCAAATAGCATTCTAGTTTGCTCTGTTTTTTTGATAATTCTTTCCATTGTGTCAAGTAATATTCGTTTAGTTTTCTCATGATTTGGTTGGGTCTAGTTGTGCTGCTGTCCTGGGGCTCTGTGGGATCTGTTTGTGTTTGTGAACAGAGCCCCAGCACCAGCTGGCTGAGAGGACTCTTCTCCATCTCTCTGTAGGTCATAGCTTTGTTATGGAATGTTTGGGAATCCTTTCCTTTTAGGTTGTAGAATTTAACCTCTCTATTCTGGATTTTGAGAATTAGCAGATATCGCCCTAATTCTGCTCTGCATGCATTATTTGTTTTTTTACGTTGTACACAGAGGATGTTTTTTTGCATAATTCTGCATGCAGAGTCTCAATTTGGTTTGTGCTATTTTTGTGAGCGGACCCCAGACCTCACAACCATAATGGGCAATTGGTTCTATAACGGATTCAAGTATTTTTAGCCAGATCCTAATTTGTATATCGCATGAGAATACTTTGCCTTTGTTTTAGTTTGTTTGTTTGTCAATTAGGGTGAATATGTGGTCTGTCGTACGGTATTTTGGTAAAAAGACAATTTGATATTTGCTCAGTACATTGTTTTCAATGTGGAAATGTACGAGTCAGCTGTTATTATTATTATTTTTTATTTTATTTTTTTATTTCACCTTTATTTAACCAGGTAGGCCAGTTGAGAACAAGTTCCCATTTACAACTGCGACCTGGCCAAGATAAAGCAAAGCAGTGCGGCAAAAACAACAACACAGAGTTACACATAAACAAACGTACAGTCAAGAACACAATAGAAAAAATATATGTGCAGTGTGTGCAAATGTAGGGAGGTAAGGCAATAAATAGGCCATAGAGGTGAAATAATTACAATTTAACATTAACACTGGGGTGATAGATGTGCAGATGATACTGTGCAAGTAGAGATACTGGGGTGCAAAAGAGCAAGAGGATAAGTAACAATATGAGGATGAGGTAGTTGGGTAGGCTATTTACAGATGGTCTGTGTACAGGTACAGTGACTGCTCTGACATATGATACTTAAAATTAGAGAGGGAGATATATGACTCCAGCTTCAGTCATTCTTGCAATTCACATATTGTGTCCACGGCACAGCTGGGAGCTGAGGGGGTCTATAACAAGCAGCAACGGTGAGAGACTTATTTCTGGAAAGGTGGATTTTAAAAGTAGAAGCTCGAACTGTATGGGCACAGACCTGGATAGCATGACAAAACTCTGCAGACTATCTCTGCAGTAGCTTGCAACTCCGCCCCCTTTTGCAGTTCTATCTTGTCGGAAAATGTTATAGTTAGGGATGGACATTTCAGGATTTTTGGTGGTCTTCCTAAGCTAGGATTCAGACACGGCTCAGACATCCGGGTTGGCGGAGTGGGCTAAAGCAGTGAGTAAAACAAACTTAGGGAGGGGGCTTCTGATGTTAACATGCATGAAACCAAGGCTTTTACGGTTACAGAATTCAACAAATGAAAGCGCCTGGGGAATAGGAGTGATGATGTGGGCTGCAGGGCCTGGGTTAATCTCTACATCACCAGAGGAACAGAGGAGGAGTAGGATAAGGGTATGGCTAAAGGCTATAAGAACTGGTCGTCTAGTGCGTCTGGAACAGAGAGTAAATGGAGCAGATTTCTGGGAACGGAAGAATAGATTAAAGGCATAATGTACAGACATGGGTATGCAATGATGTGAGTACAGTGTAGGTAATCCTAGGCATTGAGTGACGATGAGAGATGTTTTGTCTCTAGAGGCACCATTTAAGCCAGGTGAGGTCACCGCATGTGTGGGGGATGGAACAAAAGGGCTAGCTAAGGCATATTTAGCAGGACTGGAGGCTCTACAGTGAAATAAGACAATAATCAATAATCAAAACAGCAGTAGACAAGACATATTGACATTAAGGCGAGGCATGCGTAGCCATGTGATCATAGGGCCCAGTGAGTAGCTAGGCGAGCTGGAGACACAGCGATTCAGACAGCTAGCGGGCCGGGGCTAGCAGGCTAGCAGGCCGAGGCTAGCAGGCTAGCCGATGGGCCTCAGGGGGACGTCGCAACGGAAGAGCCTGTTGAAACCCCCTCGGACGGTTACGTCAGCAGACCAGTCGTGATGGATCGGCGGGGCTCTGTGTCGGCAGTAAAAGGGTCCAGGCCAATTGGCAAAATAGGTATTGTAGCCCAAGAATTGTCTGAATGACCTCTTCCGCTTGCCAGGAGATGGGCCAAGCTCGAGGATAGCTACAGGCTAACTGGTGCTTGCTTCCGGACAGAGAAGTTAGCCAGGAGTAGCCACTCGGATAGCAGCTAGCTAGCTGCGATGATCCGGTGTAAAGGTTCAGAGCTTGCGGTAGGAATCCGGAGATGTGGTAGAGAAAAGCAGTCCGATATGCTCTGGGTTTATATTGCGCTGTGCAGACTGGCAGGTATTGTCCGGGCTAAGGCTGGCTTGTGTCTAAGTTAACGATGATGACCGCTAGCAGAGGTTAGCTGACTAGTAGCTAGTTAGCTGGCTAGCTCCGATGAGGGTTCCGGTTCTGAAGTGTAAAACATAGCAGATCCGTACCACATTGGTGGGTGGCAGTCCGTATATGGAAATTGAGATTAAAAACATTGAAAATATATATGAAATATATACGAAGAAAACAATATATACATGGGACCCAAGGTTGCTATTGATGCATATCAACTGTAATTTGGGGTCAAATTTGTCTCCACTTCTGTGGATTGGGGTGATTAGTCCTTAGTTCCAAATATTGGGGAAGATGCCAGAGCTAAGGATGATGTTAAATAGTTTAAGTATAGCCAATTGGAATTTCTCGTGTGTAAATTTGATCATTTCATTAACCTTTCAATGCTACCCATCCCGGATCCGGGAGCATCCTCATCAAAAAAAAAAAATAACTAGCATAGCCTAGCCTAACGCGACAGGAATATTATATAATATAATTTTCATGAAATCACAAGTCCAATACAGCAAATGAAAGATAAACATCTTGTGAATCCAGCTATCATTTCCGATTTTTAAAATGTTTTACAGCGAAAACACAATTTGTATTTCTATTAGCTAACCACAATAGCAAAAGACACCGCATATTTTCACCATTTTTCTACCGCCTAGGTAGCTATCACAAAACCGACCAAATAGAGATATAATTAGTCACTAACCAAGAAACAACTTCATCAGATGACAGTCTTATAACATGTTATACAAACAATTTATGTTTTGTTCGAAAATGTGCATATTGAGGTATAAATCATAGTTTTACATTGCAGCTACCATCAAAAATATCACCAAAGCAGCCAGAATAAGTACAGAGAGCAACGTGAAATACCCATGTACTCATCATAAAACATTTTTGAAAAATACATGGTGTACAGCAAATGAAAGATAAACATCTTGTGAATCCAGCCAATATTTCAGTTTTTTTAACTGTTTTACAGCAAAAACACAATATAGCATTATATTAGCTTACCACAATAGCCAAACACACAACCACATTTATTCACCGCATAGATAGCATTCGCAAAAACCAGCAAAAGATATAAAATGAATCACTAACCTTGACCAACTTCATCAGATGACAGTCTTATAACATCAGGTTATACAATACACTTATGTTTTGTTCGAAAATGTGCATATTTAGAGCTGCAAACCGTGGTTATACATTGTGAATATGTAGCATCGATTCACCAGAATGTCCGGAGCTATTTTGGACACTCACCTAATCTGACCAAAGAACTCATCATAAACTTTACATAAAAATACTTGTTTTATGGCAAATGAAAGATACACTGGTTGTAACGTCCTGACCAGAGTTCTTATGTGTTTTGCTTGTTTAGTGTTGGTCAGGACGTGAGCTGGGTGGGAATTTTATGTTGTGTGTCTAGTTTGTCTGTTTCTGTGTTCAGCCTAATATGGTTCTCAATCAGAGGCAGCTGTCAATCGTTGTCCCTGATTGAGAATCCTATATAGGTGGCTTGTTTTGTGTTGGGGATTGTGGGTGGTTGTTTCCTGTCTCTATGTTTGTGTTCTGCACCAGATAGGACTGTCTCGGTTTTCACGTTTGTTGTTTTGTATTGTTGTAAGTGTTCGCAGTTCGTTATATTAAACATGTTGAACACTAACTGCGCTGCATTTCGGTCCTCTCATTCATCCCTGGAAGCCGTTACACTGGTTCTTAATGCAACCGCCCTGTTAGATTTTTAAAAATAACTTTACTTTTACAAACAGCGAGACAGCGCCCGCCAAAACGGCAGAGAATAGGAATCAACATTTTCCACAGAAATACAAAATAACATCATAAATTGTTCTTACTTTTGTTGAGCTTCTGTCAGAATCTTGTACAAGGAGTCCTCGGTCGAGGATAAATCGTTGTTTGGTTTTAGAATGTCCTTTTCTCCTTTCGAATTCGTGCCACAATGCTAGCCAATGTTGATGACTTTCCCAGTTTCTCTCGACGCAAAGAACGGAAAACTCCAAAAGTCCCAACAAACGTTGAATAAACACAATGAAACTCGGTTGAAAAAAACAACTTTATGATGTTTTTCTAATATGTATCAAATAAAAACAGAGCCGGAGATATCCGCCGTGTATACCGAACGCTTTTCAGAAGCCAATGTCGACGTACTTTGCGCACCAGAGAAGACAAAGAAATTTCCAGACCTGTCACTCCAAAAGCTCTTGTTCGGCCTCAGATCAAGCTAGACACCCCATTCCACCTTCCACTGCCTGTTGGAAGGCGTATGAAGTGCATGCATATCGATAAATATTAGGCAATTGAATAGGCAGGCCCTGGAACAGAGCATCGTTTTCAGATTTTTCACTTCCTGTATGGAAGTTTGCTGCAAAATGACTTCTGTTTTACTCACAGATATAATTCAAACAGTTTTAGAAACTTGAGAGTGTTTTCTATCCAATAGTAATAATAATATGCATATTGTACGATCTAGAATAGAGTACGAGGCAGTTTAATTTTGGCACGATTTTTTCCAAAGTGAAAACAGCGCCCCCCTATTGACAAGAATTAACCTCTAATTCCTCCCAAACCCGGATCCGGGAGCACCCCCATCAGTAAAAAAGCTGACTAGCATAGCCTAGCATAGCGTCACAAGTAACTACTAGCATCTAAATATCATTAAATCACAAGTCCAAGACACCAGATGAAAGATACACATCTTGTGAATCCAGCCATCATTTCTGATTTTTAAAATGTTTTACAGGGAAGACACAATATATACATCTATTAGCTAACCACGTTAGCAAAAGACACCACTTTTTTTACTCCACTATTTTTTTACTGCATCAGTAGCTATCACAAATTCGACCAAATAAAGATATAAATAGCCACTAACCAAGAAACAACTTCATCAGATGACAGTCTGATAACATATTTATTGTATAGCATATGTTTTGTTAGAAAAATTTGCATATTTCACCAAAGCAACTAGAATAACTACAGAGACCATCGTGTATTACTTAATTACTCATCATAAAACATTTCTTAAAAATACACAGCGTACAGCAAATGAAAGACACAGATCTTGTGAATCTAGCCAATATTTCAGATTTTCTAAGTGTTTTACAGCGAAAACACAATATAGCGTTATATTAGCTTACCACAATAGCAAACATCAGAACAGCATTGATTCAAGCCAAAAATAGCGATAGCGAATAAACCAGCAAAAGATATACATTTTTTCACTAACCTTCTCAGAATTCTTCAGATGACAGGCCTATAACATCATATTACACAATGCATATAGAGTTTGTTCGAAAATGTGCATATTTAGCGGCACAAATTGTGGTTATACAATGAGAAAAGTTGCCAAGCTGCCCAGAAAATGTCGGGAGAAATCTTTGGAGAGGCACCTATTCTAATCAATAAATAATCATAAACTTGACTAAAAAATACAAGTTGAACAGCAAATGAAAGACAAATTAGTTCTTAATGCAATCGCTGTGTTACATTTTTTAAATTAACGTTACTACAACATACAGCGTGCGTTAAAGCGAGGCTACACTGAAATGAATGGCGGATTATGCATTCAACATTTTTCAACAGAACAACGAATTATCAGCATAAATAGTTCTTACTTTTTGATGAACTCCCATCAGAATCTTGGGAAAGGTGTCCTTTGTCCAAAAGAATCGTTGCTCAGTTGTAGAATGCCCTCTTCAACGTTGCAATTAGCAGTAAACATTAGCAATGTGGTCCAGACATCACCAACTCCCTGGAACGCAACACTAATAAATATCCGAAAATCGCAATATACTGACATAAACTGATATAATTCGGTTTAAAATAACAACATTATGAAGTCTTTAATGAAGACAGCTTCTCCGTCCTAGAGGGGGAAATCAATCATTTTCCAGGCCCAGGGATATGTACTAGTCTGTGGCAACCTACATGCCAAAACCGGACAAGAACCTGACACCCTCAGCACACAGGGGGACAAACACCTACCTGGAGGTGACAGCATTCCCTCCCCCATATGCCCCCCTAGGCACAACTACGACAACATAACCAACAAAAACAGGTCACAACTCCTGCAGCTCTGTCGGACGCTGGGTATGTACATAGTCATTGGTAGGCTTCGAGGGGATTCCTATGGTAGCTACACCTATAGCTTATCCATTGTCAGTAGTACTGTAGACTACTTTTTCACAGTCTACTTGAACAGAGCTATACTCAATCATGAGGCATCAAAGACAAAGGAACTGAATAAAGAATATTATGAAATGCTATAGATGGAAGGAAAGTAGTGTGGAAAACTACCAAAAAACAATTAGGCAACAGAAATTGAGAAACATATTCAACCAAAAACAAATAGACCAGAAAACCTGAGTCTACGCCTTCACTACGGTGAATCACTAAAACAATACAGAAATACACCACGGAAAAGGGAATGGCACGTCAGAAATCAGTTCAATATAATTGAAGAATCCATAGACTAACCACTTCTGTGGAAATTGGAAAATACTAAATAAACAACACGAAGAGTTATTTATCCAAAATGGCGACTCATATTTTTGTCTGTCACGTTCTGACCTTTATTTTCTTTGTTTTGTATTTATTTAGTATGGTCAGGGCGTGAGTCGGGGTGGGCAGTCTATGTTTGTATTTCTATCTTTTCCTATTTCTGTGTTTGGCCTGATATGGTTCTCAATCAGAGGCAGGTGTTTTGTGTTGTCTCTGATTGGGAACCATATCTATCTAGGTAGCCTGTTTTGTGTAGGGTTTTTGTGGGTGGTTGTCTTCAGTCTTCGTGTGTCTGCACCAGACAGAACTGTTTCGGTTTTTTCACATTTGTTGTTTTTGTATTTTGAGTTGTTCACTTTTATTAAACAAAATGAACAATTACCACGCTGCACATTGGTCCTCCGATCCTTCTAACTTCTCCTCCTCAGTCGAGGAGGAAGACGAAAGCTGTTACATTGTCAAAGAGTTCTTAACAAAGAAGAAAGAGCAAAAACATATTCATGATATATTCATGATCAAATACAAATCTTAGAATCAACTATTAAAGACTACCAGAACCCACTGGATTCTCCAATTACATTGAATGAACAACAGGACAAAATAAAAACCTTTCAACCCAAAAAGGCCTGTGGTGTTGATGGTATCCACTTCTTAATAGGGCGTGCTGTTAGCACTTTGTAATAATTACGTTCCCAAATTAAACTGCCTCGTACTTAATTCTTGCTCGTACAATATGCATATTATTATTACTATTGGATAGAAAACACTCTCTAGTTTCTAAAACTGTTTGAATTATGTCTGTGAGTGAAACAGAACTGAACTTAGAGCAATTTTCCTATGTGGAGTTGAGAAAGAGAATGCAAAATTTTGCTGGCTGTTCTCAGATCAGTTTATTAATTTGCCTGTCTTCTATTGGTTGAGATGCACTGCATACGCCTTCCCCTGGTTGTTAGCGAATAGTGAGACTTGAAATGGCGTCTCTAGGCAGATCTGAAAGGTTATAAATGGCTTGGCAAGGAGGTGTGCGTTCTTTTCCCTCTTCGCTCTGACACAGAAAGGAGCTTGGCATATCGTACTAGAACCTTCGGTTATAACTCTTAGAAATATCCGGCTGTGTTTTTATTCGATATAGGTGTTAAAGTATGGGGATTCTATTGGGGGGATATAGGTAGCACACAGGAGGACATTTTTCTCCGTTAATATAATTTCTTTTTGAATTTCTAGCCAAATGTAAAGTGTTCCTGTTTTGATTAATTTAAAAGAGTGAGTTAGGTCTGCTCTATACCAAATTAGCAACCCCCTGAGTCCCTCTATCTTTACCTCCCTCTGTCCCCCATTTCCCACTCTTTCCTCACTGCCTTCCTATCTCCTTGCCTCCCTCCCCCTCTCTCTCCCTGACTCTATCTCTCTCCCTGCCTCCCTCTTTTGCCTCCCTCTGTCCCCCCCTCTCCTCTCTCTCCCTCACTGCCTCCCTCTCTCCTTGCCTACCTCCCTCTCTCTCTCCCTGACTCTCTCTTCATGCCCCCCTTTCTCCCTGCCTCTCTCTCTCTACCTCCCTCTCTCCCTGCCTCTCTCTCTCTCCCTGCCTCACTCTCTCCCTTACTGCCTCCCGCTCTCTCTCACCGCCTCCCCCTCTCTCTCTCCCTCACTGCCTCCCTCTCTCCCTCACTGCCTCCCTCTCTCCCTCACTGCCTCCCTCTCTCCCTCACTGCCTCCCTCTCTCTCTCCCTGCCTTCCTCTCTCTCTCTCTCTCCCTCACTGCCTCCCTCTCTCCCTCACTGCCTCCCTCTCTCTCTCACTGCCTCCCTCTTTCTCTCCCTGCCTTCCTCTCTCTCTCTCCCTCACTGCCTCCCTCTCTCTCCCTCACTGCCTCCCTCTCTCTCCCTCACTGCCTCCCTCTCTCTCTCTCTCTCTCCCTCACTGCCTCCCTCTCTCCCTCACTGCCTCCCTCTCTCCCTCACTGCCTCCCTCTCTCTCTCACTGCCCCCCTCTCTCTCTCCCTGCCTTCCTCTCTCTCTCTCTCTCCCTCACTGCCTCCCTCTCTCTCTCACTGCCTCCCTCTCTCCCTCACTGCCTCCCTCTCTCTCTCACTGCCTCCCTCTCTCTCTCACTGCCTCCCTCTCTCTCTCACTGCCTCCCTCTCTCTCTCCCTGCCTTCCTCTCTCTCCCTCACTGCCTCCCTCTCTCTCTCTCTGCCTTCCTCTCTCTCCCTCACTGCCTTCCTCTCTCTCCCTCACTGCCTCCCTCTCTCTCTCACTGCCTCCCTCTCTTTCTCCCTGCCTTCCTCTCTCTCCCTCACTGCCTCCCTGTCCCCCTCACTGCCTCCCTGTCTCTCTCTCTCCCTGCCTCCCTCTCTCTCCCTCACTGCCTCCCTCTCTCTCTCCCTCACTGCCTCCCTCTCTCTCTCCCTGCCTCCCTCTCTCTCCCTCACTGCCTCCCTCTCTCTCTCCCTCACTGCCTCCCACTCTCTCTCCCTGCCTTCCTCTCTCTCCCTCACTGCCTCTCTCTCTCTCCCTACCTTTCTCTCTCTCCCTCACTGCCTCCCTCTCTCTCTCACTGCCTCCCTCTCTCTCTCTCTCCCTGCCTCTCTCTCCCTGCCTTCCTCTCTCTCTCACTGCCTCCCTGCCTTCCTCTCTCTCTCACTGCCTCCCTGCCTTCCTCTCTCTCTCTCTCCCTGCCTCTCCCTCACTGCCTCCCTCTCTCTCTCTCCCTCCCTGCCTGCCTTTCTCTCCCTCTCTCTCCCTCACTGCCTTCCTCTCTCCCACTGCCTCCCTCTCTCCCTCACTGCCACCCTCCCTCTCTCTCTCCCTGCCTCCCTCTCTCTCCCTCACTGCCTCCCTCTCTCTCCCTCACTGCCTCCCTCTCTCTCCCTCAATGCCTCCCTCCCTCTCCCTCACTGCCTCCCTCTCTCTCTCTCTCCCTGCCTCCTTTTCTCCCTTGTTTTTTTATGACTAAACAGAGTGATGCTCCTGGGTTCCATTTCATTACCCTGTGTAACATCCTGTTTGATGAATAGAACTACTCTGTTGTGTGTGTGTGTGTGTGTGTGTGTGTGTGTGTGTGTGTGTGTGTGCACGGACATCAGTTGCTAGAGATGTTGGTAGAAATGACACCGCATCAGTTGTATCATTGTATCAGTCGACTTTGATGTCTACAGTACCAGACTCCATAGATACCAGATTTCTACAGTACCAGACTCCATAGATACCAGATGTCTACAGTACCAGACTCCATAGATACCAGATGTCTACAGTACCAGACTCCATAGATACCAGATGTCTACAGTACCAGACTCCATAGATACCAGATGTCTACAGTACCAGACTCCATAGATACCAGATGTTTACAGTACCAGACTCCATAGATATCAGATGTCTACAGTACCAGACTCCATAGATACCAGATGTCTACAGTACCAGACTCCATAGATATCAGATGTCTACAGTACCAGACTCCATAGATACCAGATGTCTACAGTACCAGACTCCATAGATACCAGATGTCTACAGTACCAGACTCCATAGATACCAGATGTCTACAGTACCAGACTCCATAGATACCAGATGTCTACAGTACCAGACTCCATAGATATCAGATGTCTACAGTACCAGACTCCATAGATATCAGATGTCTACAGTACCAGACTCCATAGATACCAGATGTCTACAGTATCAGACTCCATAGATACCAGATGTCTACAGTACCAGACTCCATAGATACCAGATGTCTACAGTACCAGACTCAATAGATATCAGATGTCTACAGTATCAGACTCCATAGATATCAGATGTCTACAGTACCAGACTCCATAGATACCAGATGTCTACAGTACCAGACTCCATAGATACCAGATGTCTACAGTACCAGACTCCATAGATACCAGATGTCTACAGTATCAGACTCCATAGATATCAGATGTCTACAGTATCAGACTCCATAGATATCAGATGTCTACAGTACCAGACTCCATAGATATCAGATGTCTACAGTATCAGACTCCATAGATATCAGATGTCTACAGTATCAGACTCCATAGATATCAGAAGTCTACAGTACCAGACTCCATAGATACCAGATGTCTACAGTACCAGACTCCATAGATACCAGATGTCTACAGTACCAGACTCCATTGATACCAGACGTTTACAGTACCAGACTCCATAGATATCAGATGTCTACAGTACCAGACTCCATAGATACCAGATGTCTACAGTACCAGACTCCATAGATATCAGATGTCTACAGTACCAGACTCCATAGATACCAGATGTTTACAGTACCAGACTCCATAGATACCAGATGTCTACAGTACCAGACTCCATAGATACCATATGTTTACAGTACCAGACTCCATAGATACCAGATGTCTACAGTACCAGACTCCATAGATACCAGATGTCTACAGTACCAGACTCCATAGATACCAGATGTCTACAGTACCAGACTCCATAGATACCAGATGTCTACAGCACCAGACTCCATAGATATCAGATGTTTACAGTACCAGACTCCATAGATACCAGATGTTTACAGTACCAGACTCCATAGATACCAGATGTCTACAGTACCAGACTCCATAGATATCAGATGTCTACAGTACCAGACTCCATAGATACCAGATGTCTACAGCACCAGACTCCATAGATATCAGATGTCTACAGCACCAGACTCCATAGATATCAGATGTCTACAGTACCAGACTCCATAGATACCAGATGTCTACAGTACCAGACTCCATAGATACCAGATGTCTACAGTACCAGACTCCATAGATACCAGATGTCTACAGTACCAGACTCCATAGATGTCAGTTTACAGATGTCTACAGTACCAGACTCCATAGATACCAGATGTCTACAGTACCAGACTCCAAAGATACCAGATGTCTACAGTACCAGACTCCATAGATATCAGATGTCTACAGTATCAGACTCCATAGATATCAGATGTCTACAGTACCAGACTCCATAGATATCAGATGTCTACAGTACCAGACTCCATAGATACCGGATGTCTACAGTACCAGACTCCATAGATATCAGTTTATCAGAGGTCTACAGTACCAGACTCCATAGATACAAGATGTCTACAGTACCAGACTCCATAGATACCAGATGTCTACAGTACCAGACTCCATAGATACCAGATGTCTACAGTACCAGACTCCATAGATATCAGATGTCTACAGTACCAGACTCCATAGATACCAGATGTCTACAGTACCAGACTCCATAGATACCAGATGTCTACAGTACCAGACTCCATAGATATCAGATGTCTACAGTACCAGACTCCATAGATATCAGTTTATCAGATGTCTAGAGTACCAGACTCCAAAGATATCAGATGTCTACAGTACCAGACTCCATAGATATCAGATGTCTACAGTACCAGACTCCATAGATACCAGATGTCTACAGTACCAGACTCCATAGATATCAGTTTATCAGATTTCTAGAGTACCAGACTCCATAGATACCAGATGTCTACAGTACCAGACTCCATAGATATCAGTTTATCAGATGTCTACAGTACCAGACTCCATAGATATCAGATGTCTACAGTACCAGACTCCATAGATACCAGATGTCTACAGTACCAGACTTCATAGATATCAGATGTTTACAGTACCAGACTCCATAGATACCAGATGTCTACAGTACCAGACTCCATAGATACCAGATGTCTACAGTACCAGACTCCATAGATACCAGATGTCTACAGTACCAGACTCCATAGATACCAGATGTCTACAGTACCAGACTTCATAGATATCAGTTTATCAGATGTCTACAGTACCAGACTCCATAGATACCAGATGTCTACAGTACCAGACTCCATAGATATCAGTTTATCAGATGTCTACAGTACCAGACTCCATAGATACCAGATGTCTACAGTACCAGACTCCATAGATACCAGATGTCTACAGTACCAGACTCCATAGATACCAGATGTCTACAGTACCAGACTCCATAGATACCAGATGTCTACAGTACCCCAGAGTAATATCCCTAATTCCCTACAGTAATGACCCCATAGTAATGACCCCAAAACCCCTTGAGTAATATCCACATAGTAATAACCCAAATAACCCTGTAGTGATAACCCTTTAGTAATAACCCTAACACCCTATAGCAATAAACCTAATACCCTATAGTAATAAGCCTAATTTCCCATTGTAATATCCCTATTGTAATAAGCATAATTTCCTATAATTGGTTTTTAATATCCAGGTGCAGAGGTTCTGTAAAGGTTGTCGTAGTCGTTCTCCTCCTCAGACGAGGAGGAGCATGGATCGGACCAAGATGCGGAGTAGTAGGTATTCATGTTTTAATGGCAAACCAACAAACACTTCAAATTAATATCCAGGTGCAGTGGTTCTCTTCAGATTAATTCCTCTAATTGGTTTTTAATATTCAGGTGCAGTGGTTCTCTTCAGATTAATTCCTCTAATTGGTTTTTAATATCCAGGTGCAGTGGTTCTCTTCAGATTAATTCCTCTAATTGGTTTTTAATATTCAGGTGCAGTGGTTCTCTTCAGATTAATTCCTCTAATTGGTTTTTAATATCCAGGTGCAGTGGTTCTCTTCAGATTAATTCCTCTAATTGGTTTTTAATATCCAGGTGCAGTGGTTCTCTTCAGATTAATTCCTCTAATTGGTTTTTAATATCCAGGTGCAGTGGTTCTCTTCAGATTAATTCCTCTAATTGGTTTTTAATATTCAGGTGCAGTGGTTCTCTTCAGATTAATTCCTCCAATTGGTTTTTAATATCCAGGTGCAGTGGTTCTCTTCAGATTAATTCCTCTAATTGGTTTTTAATATGCATGTGCAGTGGTTCTCTTCAGAGTAATTTCTCTATTTGCTTTACGTTAGTCTGTCCTCTCTTCTCATCATTCATAACGGAGAAATTACTCCTGTGTTTTACACTTAGAGGAGAGTTAACTCAAGCATCAGCCAATTTTTAAAAACATCCTCCCTCTCTAGAAAACGATATGACATTGTTTTCTAAATGTCTCATTTTGTGGAATAGATTGTGTCGCAATGTCTGGTGAGGCTGATGACCTCAGGCTGAGGGTCACAGAGCCCCTGAGGATTCTTGTAAGGAGAACAGAGATAATGGGTGGAGGGGAGGACAGAGATGGTGGGTGGAGGGGAGGACAGACAGGGCGGGTTGAGGGGAGGACAGAGATGATGGGTGAAGGGGAGGACAGAGATGAATGGTGGAGGAGAGGACAGAGATGATGGGTGGAGGGGAGGACAGAGATGATGGGTGGAGGGGAGGACAGAGATGATGGGTGGAGAAGAGGACAGAGATGATGGGTGAAGGGGAGGACAGAGATGGTGGGTGGAGGGGAGGACAGAGATGATGGGTGGAGGGGAGGACAGAGATGATGGGTGGAGAAGAGGACAGATGAATGGGTGGAGGGGAGGACAGAGATGATGGGTGGAGGGGAGGACACTTATGATGGAGGGGAGGACACTTATGATGGGTGGAGGGGAGGACAGAGATGATGGAGGGGAGGACAGAGATGATGGAGGGGAGGACAGAGATGATGGGTGGAGGGGAGGACAGAGATGAATGGTGGAGGGGAGGACAGAGATGATGGGTGGAGGGGAGGACAGAGATGATGGGTGGAGAAGAGGACAGAGATGAATGGTGGAGGGGAGGACAGAGATGATGGGTGGAGAAGATGACCGAGATGATGGAGGGGAGGGGAGGACAGAGATGATGGGTGGAGGGGAGGACAGAGATGATGGGTGAAGGGGAGGACAGAGATGGTGGGTGGAGGGGAGGACAGAGATGATGGGTGGAGGGGAGGACAGAGATGATGGGTGGAGGGGAGGACAGAGATGATGGGTGGAGGGGAGGACAGAGGTGAAGGGGAGGACAGAGATGATGGGTGGAGGGGAGGACAGAGATGATGGAGGGGAGGACACTTATGATGGGTGGAGGGGAGGACAGAGATGATGGAGGGGAGGACAGAGATGATGGAGGGGAGGACAGAGATGATGGGTGGAGGGGAGGACAGAGATGAATGGTGGAGGGGAGGACAGAGATGATGGGTGGAGGGGAGGACAGAGATGAATGGTGGAGGGGAGGACAGAGATGATGGGTGGAGAAGAGGACAGAGATGATGGGTGGAGGGGAGGACAGAGATGAATGGTGGAGGGGAGGACAGAGATGATGGGTGGAGAAGATGACAGAGATGATGGAGGGGAGGGGAGGACAGAGATGATGGGTGGAGGGGAGGACAGAGATGAATGGTGGAGGGGAGGACAGAGATGATGGGTGGAGGGGAGGACAGAGATGAATGGTGGAGGGGAGGACAGAGATGATGGGTGGAGAAGAAGACAGAGATGATGGGTGAAGGGGAGGACAGAGATGGTGGGTGGAGTGGTGGACAGAGATGATGGGTGGAGGGGAGGACAGAGATGATGGGTGGAGGGGAGGACAGAGATGATGGGTGGAGGAGAGGACAGAGATGATGGGTGAAGGGGAGGACAGAGATGGTGGGTGGAGGGGAGGACAGAGATGGTGGGTGGAGGGGAGGACAGAGATGATGGGTGAAGGGGAGGACAGAGATGATGGGTGAAGGGGAGGACAGAGATGATGGGTGGAGGAGAGGACAGAGATGGTGGGTGGAGGGGAGGACAGAGATGATGGGTGGAGGGGAGGACAGAGATGATGGGTGGAGGGGAGGACAGAGATGATGGGTGGAGGGGAGGACAGAGGTGAAGGGGAGGACAGAGATGATGGGTGAAGGGGAGGACAGAGATGGAGGAGAGGACAGAGATGATGGGTGGAGGGGAGGACAGAGATGAATGGTGGAGGGGAGGACAGAGATGAATGGTGGAGGGGAGGACAGAGGTGGAGGAGAGGACAGAGATGATGGGTGAAGGGGAGGACAGAGATGGTGGGTGGAGGGGAGGACAGAGGTGGAGGAGAGGACAGAGATGATGGGTGGAGGGGAGGACAGAGATGAATGGTGGAGGGGAGGACAGAGATGAATGGGTGGAGGGGAGGACAGAGGTGATGGGTGGAGGGGAGGACAGAGATGATGGAGGGGAGGACAGAGATGATGGGTGGAGGGGAGGACAGAGATGAATGGTGGAGGGGAGGAAAGAGACGATGGGTGGAGGGGAGGACAGAGATGATGGGTGGAGGGGAAGACAGAGATGATGGGTGGAGGGGAGGACAGAGATGATGGGTGGAGGGGAGGACAGAGATGATGGAGGGGAGGACAGAGATGGTGGGTGGAGAAGAGGACAGAGATGATGGGTGGAGGGGAGGACAGACAGGGCGGGTGGAGGAGAGGAGAGACAGACAGGGTGGGTGGAGGAGAGGAGAGACAGACAGGGTGGGTGGAGGAGAGGAGATGACAGACAGGGTGGGTGGAGGAGAGGAGAGACAGACAGGGTGGGTGGAGGAGAGGAGAGACAGACAGGGTGGGTGGAGGAGATGAGAGACAGACTGGGTGGGGAGAGGAGAGGAGATGACAGACAGGGTGAGTGGAGGAGATGAGAGACAGACAGGGTGGGTGGAGGAGAGGAGAGACAGACAGGGTGGGTGGAGGAGAGGAGAGACATACATGGTGGGTGGAGGAGAGGAGAGACAGACAGGGTGGGTGGAGGAGAGGAGAGACATACATGGTGGGTGGAGGAGAGGAGAGAAAGTGGGTGGAGGAGAGGAGAGGAGAGACAGACAGGGTGGGTGGAGGAGAGGAGAGACATACATGGTGGGTGGAGGAGAGGAGAGACAGACAGGGTGGGTGGAGGAGAGGAGAGACAGACAGGGTGGGTGGGGGAGAGGAGAGACAGACAGGGTGGGTGGAGGAGAGGAGAGGAGAGACAGACAGGGTGGGTGGAGGAGAGGAGAGACAGACAGGGTGGGTGGGGGAGAGGAGAGACAGACAGGGTGGGTGGAGGAGAGGAGAGGAGAGACAGACAGGGTGGGTGGAGGAGAGGAGAGAAAGTGGGTGGAGGAGAGGAGAGACAGAGTATTAAACTTTTTACCACAGTGGGCTACATCAGAGTCACACAGAGTGGTTAACCTTTTACCACAGTGGGCTAAAACAGAGTTACACAGAGTGGTTAACCTTTTACCACAGTGGGCTAAATCAGAGTCACACAGAGTGGTTAACCTTTTAGCACAGTGGGCTAAATCAGAGTCACACAGAGTGGTTAACCTTTTAGCACAGTGGGCTAAATCAGAGTCACACAGAGTGGTTAACCTTTTAGCACAGTGGGCTAAATCAGAGTCACACAGAGTGGTTAACCTTTTACCACAGTGGGCTAAATCAGAGTCACACAGAGTGTTTCTTGTTGGTCTTAAACAAATCTACTATGAATCGAAAGTATACTCCTCACACACATGGTTATGGACTTCAAAAAAGAAGACACCTGTACCATGTCAGATATGGAGTTGAAATGTATTACAGTTTGAGTTTGCATCCCAATATTACACTTAATATATTGTACCAGTCAAAAGTTTGAACACACCTACTCATAGTTTTTCAAAAATTTTACTATTTTCTACGTTGTAGAATAATAGTGAAGACCTCAAAACTATGAAATAACACATATGGAATCATGTAGTAACCAAAAAAAAGTGTTAAACAAATCAAAATCTATTTTAGATTTTAGATTCTTCAAAGTAGCCACCCTTTTGCCTTGTTGACAGCTTTGCAAACTCATGGCATTCTCTCAACCTGCTTCATCAGGTAGTTACCTGGAATGCATTTCAATTAACAGCTGTGCCTTGTTAAAGTATATTTGTGGTATTTTTTTCCTTTGTGCATTTGAGCCAATCAGTTTAGTTCTGACAAGGTAGGGGGGGGGGTATACAGAAGAAAGCCCTATTTAGTTAAAGACCAAGTCCATATTATGGCAAGAACAGCTCAAATAAACAAAGAGAAATGAAAGTCCATTACTTTAGTCTGTCAATCCGGGAAAATTTCCAGAACTTAAAAAAATTTCTTCAAGTGCAGTTTCAAAAACCATCAAGCGCTATGATGAAACTGGCTCTCATGAGGACCGCCACAGGAAAGGAAGACCCAGAGTTACCTCTGCTGCAGAGGATACGATCATTAGAATTACCAGCCTCAGATTGCAGCCCAAATAAATACTTCACAGAGTGCAAGTAACAGACAAATCTCAACATCAACTGTTCAGAGGAGACTGTGTGAATCAGGCCTTCATGTTTGAATTGCTGCAAAAAAACCACAACTAAAAGGACACCAATAATAAGAAGAGACTTGCTTGGGCCAACAAACACGAGCAATGGACAGTAGACCGGTGGAAATCTGTCCTTTGGTCTTATGAGTCCAAATTTGAGATTTTTTGTTCCAACAGCCGTGTCATTGTGAGACGCAGAGTAGGTGGATGGATGATCACCTCATGTGTGGCCCCCACCGTGAAGCATGGAGGAGGAGGTGTGATGGTGCTTTGCTGGTGACACTGTCTGTGATTTATTTAGAATTCAAGACACACACATCAAACATCACACTCTACCTGCTCTTAGTAATTATACTGCAGCCATTACACTGAGCCATCTAGGTGAAGTTTCCAGTCATTATCCTGTTCTAGTGTACCATAATGACATGTATAAGTTTTCACAGACTATCCAAACACGAGTGCATGTACCTAATTCCCTATGTAGTGCACTACATTAGACCAGAGCCCCATGGAACCCTATTCCCTACATAGTGCACTACATTAGACCAGAGGCCTATGGAAGCCTATTCCCTATATAAAGCACTACATTAGACCAGAGGCCTATGGAAGCCTATTCCCTATATAAAGCACTACATCAGACCAGAGGCCTATGAGCCCTGTTCAAGACTAATGTACTATATCAGACCAGAGAACTATGAGCCCTGTTCAAGACTAATGTACTATATCAGACCAGAGAACTATGAGCCCTGTTCAAGACTAATGTACTATATCAGACCAGAGGCCTATGAGCCCTGTTCAAGACTAATGTACTATATCAGACCAGAGAACTATGAGCCCTGTTCAAGACTAATGTACTATATCAGACCAGAGAACTATGAGCCCTGTTCAAGACTAATGTACTATATCAGACCAGAGGCCTATGAGCCCTGTTCAAGACTAATGTACTATATCAGACCAGAGAACTATGAGCCCTGTTCAAGACTAATGTACTATATCAGACCAGAGGCCTATGAGCCCTGTTCAAGACTAATGTACTATATACTGAATAGATGGCTGGATCAAAACTGTTCATCGTCGCCAGCCGTGATCAGATGAATAGTGGGTCTTTCACACACTGGTCAATCACCAGGAGCCAATCAGCACGAGCAAATCAGCAACAGACAATCAGCAGGAGCCAATCAGCAGGAGCCAATCAGCAGGAGCCAGGTTTTAGAAGACGAGGGAATGAGCTCTGATTGTGTGGCCATGGACAGCGGTGTATTGCCAGGTGCGTGTGGAGTCTGATTGTGTAACCATTGACAGCGGTGTATTGCCAGGTGCATGTGGAGTCTGATTGCTCCAGCACTGTATTGCTTTACCACTCAACTTTTTTCCAAATTGCTTGGACACAATACACATAAATATAAGATAATTTGTTCATTGAACTAAAATCACCTGTTCAAAATGACACAACTTAAAATCAAAATATTACCATTTCAAAATGAAATGCACACATTCCATCTGAGATGACTGTCTATTCATTTAATTTACAATGATCTAACTATCAATTGATACAACTGCTCAAAATGATAAGTAACTGTTGCATTACTCTTAATGCATAGTTTTATGGAAACTGACAAACAATATTCCATGTTTAGATCATGAAAGTTTCAGGATAACGAGATCCATTGACACCAATTACCGTGGAACATGAACCAAATGGACTACATTATCTATGGATGTAATATTTCATCATCATTCTTTATCAGACACTGTTTCTATGGTCCCATGTACCACTTTTCCAGACCATGTTTTCAGATTTGACATTACTGTACACTCACCGGCCACTTTATTAGGTACACCTATCAAGTCCTGGGTAGGACCCCTTTTTGCCTCCACAACAGCCTGAATTATTCACGCTGTTGTATGTTTATGATATGCCCTTCTGCACAGCCCTGTTTTAAACAGCTGTCATTTGAGTGTTTGTGGCTTTTCTGTTATCTTGAATGAGTCTGGACATTCTCCTCTGACCTCTCTCATTAACAAGGTGGTTTCTGCCCACAGAACTGCCGCTCACTGAATGTGTTTTGTTTATCGCACCGTTCGCTGTCAACTCTAGAGACTGTAGTGCGTAAAAATCCCAGGAGGGCAGCTGTTTCTGAGATGCCCGAATCACCATGTGTGGCATCAACAATCATACCACGGTCAAAGTTGCTTAGATTACACATCCTGCCCGTTCTAATGTTTGGTCGAACAACATCTAAAGCTCTCTACTCTATATACTCTATATATTGAGTTGCAGGCAGCCACATGATTCGCTGTTCGATTGTAACCGTCCTTGATGAGCTAAATCAGGTCTGTAGAGCTGATGGCGTGACCTATGTCATTGTGTGGGATAA